>NW_026853966.1:0-123912 GCF_026571515.1 Ruditapes philippinarum
ATGTATCCATTGAACACGGCTGCCCTCATGCTCCACAGTTTTGTCAGTCTACTGACGCACAGTAGGACAAGAGGGACAAAGTAAATTATACATGACCCCCCCCCCCCCCGTAAAATTGTTGAGTCATTAAAACAACATCCAATTTTTCCAATGTTGACATCTTGTTTTGTCTCAATATCAAGAATTTCAAATCTTTATTTCATATCCTTAAGTATGCTGAAAAGAAAATAAAGACAAGGACAACCAAAGATGCACACCAACACATGCTGACAACAGTCAGATAAAGTTCAATGCCTCTAGCTCAAATGCTGTTGAGTAACACAAGACACTAGTTCAAAATTGCAAATCCTTTACTAAGTCAAGGCTAATAGAATAAATCCACAAACAAACCCTAACTGAATACACATGCTGACAAACATTTCAATAAAGTTTCATCATTTCAGGTTAAATATTTTGGGCTACGCACTGCACAACTTGTAAATTGCAAATTTATATTAAAATATGGTAAACAATACCAACAAGGAAAGGCGGCGTTCAATGAACGCAACACCCACACGACCCATAAAATTATAATATAATGGAAATAAATATAAACCATTAGTCTATGAAGGCTGGACATGGAGGGGGACACTCCTCGAGGGCAATAACTAATTTGAGGGCAATAACTGTAGCAAAACTGAATTGTTTTCACGCCAAACCCTAGCTACACAGCTTCACATGCTGATCAACATTCTTGTAAGTTTTGTTGATTCTAGCTTATTTAGAGGTACGCATGACACAACATTTTGTCATGGAAATTACTCCACAAGTGAATCCCTTGGTGCACATTTTTACATGCTGACCAACATGTCTGTAAGGATTTATGACTTTACGTGAAATATTTTTGGGGAACGTGCAGCACAAGTTAAAAACTGCAAACATTCACACAGTCAATGGCAATAACTCTAAGAATAAAAAATAAATCCACAAGCAAACCCCCGATGAGGAACCAACATTTTTTTTAAAGTTTCTTGACATTTTTTGGCTACGCGCGACACAAGTTGAAAGCTGCAAAATCTTTACCTAGTCAAGGGCAATATCTCTACGAATAATAAAACAAAAAATCCATAAGCAAACCCCAAAAGCACAACTACACATGCTGATCAACTGATCCTGTAAAGTTTAATGAGTCCAGGTCGAAATTTTTGAGAGCTACTTGTGACAAAACATGAGAACGAACGCACGGACAGACGGAGACAACGTAAACTTTAAATCTCCCCATTGTGTAGGCGCACAAAACTGGAAACAATTTGGTGAGTGGGACAGCCCTGGTGGGTTTATCAACGGGGTCAAAACAAAACAAAAAATTGTACACTGGCAGTAAAGCTGTCAGTACAAGTTTGCGAAAGGAATTTTTGAAGCTGTAGAAAATTGGTTTAGTTGTTCAAATGGCGGAAAGTTAGAATCTTTAATTAGTCGAAAAGCATATGCGAACAATAGCAACATATCGGTTATTTCCGTCTCCGGATAACCTCTAACTACGTAAAATCGACGAGGTGTTCCGAATTTAAAAGAGCATACGGTTCACTCGGTCATGTAATGGTGCTCGTTGGTATTGTAAACTGTGTTCTGTTCCTATTTTTCGAAACATGGAATAGTTACACCCTATTCAGAAATAAATGATCAATATATACAATTTAAAGGATTTAAAAAAGGAATGAACCACTGTTCGTAGCGTAAATGATATTTTCCGGTTTTTGCTTTTACCGCTTTGTTTACCTCGCTTGAGTACATTAGTATTTTGACGCGTAGCATGTGCATAGCAATTTTTGTACACTGATGATTCTAATAATTGTATAGGGATAACGGCATCTACCTAATTGAAATTTCAATTAAGAATTCTTTTGTAGGCTTCAGACTTAACTTGCACTTTTCATTACCGTCGAGCCTGTAATATTTACAATTTTGTCTTTTTGTGCGTAATTTAGGGATTCTTTATTTCTCTCTATTTTTTACAATAGCTATATTGAAAGCCCTTGTCGTTCGCTGTCAATGTTAGATGTCTGAGGTTCATATCAACAGAAAAATGTACAAAAACTATATTTTGTTGCAAGTAAGAAACTCTACCAAAAAGAAATTCCATAGGCATCTAAACCTGTTGTAGCAAAATATCTAGTAATATATCGTCATTTAGCTTGTTACTTACTGTGAATAGTGCAGCATCTTACAAACAACCGTTGCTGACAGCGCATCAAAACCATCATCACATACTGTTCCCCAAGACCCATTATGCCATACTTCCAATCTCCCCTCGTATTGACCTAACCCGTTAACTAATCGAGCTGTAAGAAACACATCAATTTTTTAAAACAGTAACACCGCATAACAGACAATAATGATGGTAATGATGATGATGGTAATGATGATGATGGTAATAATGATGATGATGATGATGATGATGA
The DNA here is from genome assembly GCF_026571515.1 of Ruditapes philippinarum. Lineage (NCBI taxonomy): Eukaryota > Metazoa > Mollusca > Bivalvia > Venerida > Veneridae > Ruditapes > Ruditapes philippinarum. Next base: position 2,442 of record NW_026853966.1, read on the forward strand.
GTATAACAAGTATCAGTACTTCTAATAGATGACATATGAAGTGAATAAGATACAAATAATACGTTATACGACTCATATAACCTTATTTTTTAACGGCTATATTTTATTTTTAATATCATTACAGAGTCTAGTTTCAGGAAAACTGTACTCAAAAAGTAAAATGGTAAAATAATACATCGTTCTATAAGATTTTAACAAGAAGCGCCGCAATGGAACGAAATCAGGTTTTCAACGACCAAGTATTGATGTAACAGGAACTAGGAATGAAATATGGCAAGAAGACAAAATTATGTTCTTATTTTGGTTGCATGCAGATAGTGATCTATGTATGGTTAGAAGAAATCCATATAGGTTTAGTACAAAAGAAATAGTGATACACCGCAATAAAGAAATGATTGGGAAAAGTGGTTTCATTAAGGTGGTTTTGTTTCAAGTGCCCACCCATAAAAGATGAGTCATATTTGCTGAATTAATACATATATATATAAATTGAATAAAGTAGTTTAAATATTAGCTTTTTGCTCCTTTATGAATATTGTATTCTTTTGCAATAACTGGATATTGATTAATTCAGCAAGAGCTCTGTAACAAATGAATGATATACAAGGGCACCAAACAATAACAAATACAAAAAGAACATGACTACAAAGCATTTATTTGAAAGCAACACAATAAATACATGCAAAACTTGAGAATGTACAGCATTTTACAATCTATAGTGTTGTGAAAATATGTGGTTATTCAGAAAAACATTTACCCCAAAGCAATTACATGTAAGCTACACACATGCCAAGTTATGTATCAATAGGTCAAAATGTACCGAAGTTATAGAGTAGAAGTGGAAAATTCTATTGTAAGCATGCTCCCAGATATGCAAGTATCAATCTCAAGCGGCATCCCGCACAGCAAGGTTAGTGTAAATAGGTCAGAGCAAACTCAAGTTATTACGTGAAAACTGATTTGTAGTGACTTTAACCTTATTTACAGACACCTAGGTAGCAATTCCAAGTTGCGTCTTGATAGAAGCTACCCGCATACTTAAATTGATGTCAATTGGTCTAAGCAAACTCAAGTCATTATGTTGAGACTGAATTTCTACTTTTAGCCACAGTGACATTGACACTTATTACAATCAAGCTAGGTCCCATGTTACATCTTGATATAACCTACCCAAACACAAAATTTGCTGACAATAGTTCACAGCTAACTTAAGTTATCATGTGGAAGCTGAATTGTTATTTTAGCAACAGTGACCTTGACCATAATCATAGTCACCTGGGTAGTAATCCCGAGTAGCGACTAAATATAAGCTACCCACACACCCATATACTAAGTTAGGTGTCAAAAGGTCAATTCAAACTGAAGTTATTGAACGGCAACTTAATTTCTTATTATATCAACAATGACCTTGACCTTAATAAATAAACATCTGGGTAGCAATCTAAGCTACCTTTTGGCAAAAGCTTCCGATACACCTTGTTTAGCGTCAATAGGCTAAAGCAAACCTAAGTTATTGAACGGAAACAGAATTTATATTTCAAGCAACACTAACATTGATCTTGGGTAGCAATCTTAAGTAGCGTCTTGATATAAGCTACTCACATACCAAGTTATGTGTCAATAGGTCTCAGCATACTGAAGTAATTACATGGAAACTGAATTTCGATTTTTAGCAATAGTCACCAAACCCAGGCTGTCTCTTGATATAGCTACCTAGGTACAAAGTTTGGCGTCAATAGGCCAAAGCAAACTCAAGTTATTGAGCGGAAACTGAATTTCTATTAATAGAAAATAATGGCCTTAATATTGATCAAAGACACCTGGGTAGCAATTCCAAGCTGCCTCTTGATATATTTTAAATATCCACACGCCAAGTTTGGCGTCATTAGGCCAAAATAAACTCAAGTTATGGGGCAGAAACCAAAAGTTGAAGCCAGCCTGCCTTCAATAACCGGTTTTTGTTATTAATCTACATTATCTCTCAATAGTACTGTATATAAATTTAGTATTTCAGAAAAAGTTTTAATAAGGTTACCTGGTGTACACGATATGCCAACATCTTCATGGTGTCCACAATTATTAGTTCCCCAGATCCCCTTCAGACATTGAGACAAACTTGTTTCAGTTCCCGTACATTGAACATCGTCTAGAAGTATCGGCAATGTTCCACCGCCAAAGTATGCGGACCCGAATACCAAAGGGTTAGTGCTAAAATTGTTACTTGAAATGATTAAAATTTAATTTACCGATTTTATAATGCAATGTTTAGATTCATTTTGATTTTTTTTTTGTTCGTCGAAAGATAGATCTTCCATGAAAATCTATTCATGACAATCCATTTAATAAATTCATACTACTTAGTCCTCGAGTCTGTTTTCAATAATCATCGGTGTGCTCTTCGTATACCTTGATCACATGTGAAATATTTATAAATGGCGACATTTGAAATTTGAAATTTGTGAGGGGAAGTGTTCCGTTAACGTCATTTTGTGTTCATGATCGCTATTGTCCGATTTTAAATGAATAACTCTCGTAAAAAGAATTATGGAATTATTCATAAATGAGTACTTCTTGCACTTAATCAATAATTGAATGTATATAAATAACCAGATCTATAATATAAGCAATTCACATAAAAAAAATTAATCAATCATTACAATCAAAACATTCCATAAAAGAATGTAGAATGAAGAACTTGATCACAATCTTAGACATTAAACTTTTATAATATATTTAATTATACAAGGGTACAATGACAAAAAGGAAATTGCAATAGTGTCTTATTTATGACTGCGTGCGGTAGAACCTCCATGATAATATGATAGCTTTGGAAACAGACAGAGGGTATAATCTGAAAACTTGTACACAAGTTATTTGTTAAGACCTTCAACAAATGGTACTCAAATCTCGAGAAAATATTCCCGGGCTGATCAGTTCAAAGATCCTCAGTGGGGTCCCTTTATAACAGATATTTTTCTCCTTGTTTTTCTATTTTCTTTTTTGTGTGTTTTTCCCCAATTTCTTTAAGTTTTTCTTTAAAGGGAAGGGGGTGTACTTGGACAAAACTTACTACTGCTTGAAGAGTATTACAAATTAAAGCTTCATTTTATAAATATGTAGAAATATTTTGCCCTCGGACAAAAACCAAGCAGTTTCGCTTTTATTAACTTTTTTAACAGCATTTATATAAGTCTAATAAAATATTTTTTTCAAAAATACGATCTGAAAAGAAATAACCCACGATAATACTAAAGCTCGTATACAAACTATAACATACAAATGAAGAAGACTGTTATTAGCTCGTGTATGCATTCTGTCACAGTGTTAGGCTTTAAAACAATAAAAAGATTAGGATTTTCCCATCTAATAATTAACTTTTACCGTTTTGGATTCGCGATACATAAGGTCTGCCGTTTATACAAGAGTTATCAACTAATAAAATTAATAAAACATTCGTTATATAATGCGGAAATGTAACGTTATATTCGGACTGCGACTTTTAGCCAACAGCATGACACATCTGTTAGATCTATATAAGTAACGAATACTGCACATGAATGGATCTTCGTCATGTTTTCACTGTCTATGGAAATACCAGCATGAATAAATCAGATAGATAAAAAATCTCATTTTCATTTACCATTCATTTTTCTTTGAAAAGATATAAAGCTAATCTTTATCATAAATACTATAAACGTTTCTGCTATCAATTATATAACGTCACGTATCCATCCTCCTAGAAAGATCATCACAGGATTTTTTGGCAGATTACTTAGTTGCGTATAATATTTGCGTATAATACTTAGCCTCAAAATGTTGAACATTTGTGCCAAGCTACATTAAAATCACCCGATGAATGTAAAAGTTTTGCTCCGAACAAGCATTTTTCAATAACATCTGAGACCTGGACTTTGCATGTGACACTGCTTCTCATAGTGGTGAATATATCTATGCAACGACATGATGATATTATTTTTTTTTACTTACGATTGATAGTTTAGCATCTTACAAACAACGGTTGCTGACAGCGCATCAAACTCATCATCGCATACTGTTCCCCAAGATCGATTATGCCAAACTTCTAGTCTCCCTTCATATTGATTTAACCCGTTCACCAATCGAACCTCTAGAATAGTGTCAATATTTTAAAACAATAATTCATGTTTGTATTTTTGCACAAAGTCAGATAGAAGAGTATTCTAAAGGATATACAATGTATATGAAAATAAAAGATATAAAATATGAAAATAACATGTCTCTAAGGGGCTGCCTTAAGAAAAACAGCTAAAAAATAACGAAAACAAGTAAATTAAAATTTCTACATTAAAACTACATTAAAGCTATAATTGATGTTAGTATTATCATTATTAGTTTTGTTGTTGTTGTTAGTATTATCATTATTAGTTTTGTTGTTGTTGTTGTTGTTCATAAACAGGGACTGAATAAAACGAACTAATATAGGGTTGGCAGTTTTAAGAAAATGTTTTATTCACTTCTACTTAAACCTGAATTTGTCTATCTTTATTGATCAAATCTTCATCTGTTACACTTTAATGATATTACCTGGTGAACATGATACGCCAACATCGTCCTTATGACTACAATTATGTGTTCCCCAATCATTATGTGAACATTGAGATAAGCTTAATTCAGTGCCCGTACATATATCATCGTCTAAAGTAATTGGTAATTTCCCAGCGCCAAAATATGTGGATCCGTTTATGACAGGATTTGCCCTAGAATAAATAAATTTCTTTCTTATAAAACAAACTCATTTATTGTCGTTTTGTATCATAATAAACATTAATTCATACAAAGTCTTAAACATTATCCTTGCAGAAAATTTATTTTATAATTTATTTTAAGAATCAAATAAATCAATTGCTTCTGTTCATCTGTCGGCATTTCAAACCACTGAAAAACAGCATTTTATCTAAAATGTTTGAAAAGTAGTTGACCTTAATGATTAATAAAGCATTGATTGTTACTAACTGTGGATAATTCAGCATCCTACAAACAACAGTTGCTGACAGCGCATCAAACTCATTAATGCATACTGTTTCCCAAGACCCATTATGCCACACTTCCAGTTTACCTTCATATTGACTGGAACCATTGATCAATCGAACTTCAAGAACAGCAAAAGAAATATAAAAACGATCGTTTTATTTTTTTATATTTTTGAATATCATCAAATTAAATAGTATGATCCATTTTTTTATTCTTTTAAAAGTTAATCTTTTTCACAAGACAAATATCCGGGAGCTAATATATTGTTCAAGTAAAACATTTAAATCCTAAGCATACATAACGGTATTCTGTGTTAAGTATCAATCATATTTTCATAAATGATATCTCATACGATCTCATACGGAAAGCGACTTTCACATACAAAGACAAGGGGATTCATACTCCCACCGATGTCCTTGACAGAAATTTGAATACCTTTCAAAGCAAAATGATACATATTAAAAGAAATTATCTTGTATGAAAAAGTCAACATTGTACAAATGATAGTATTAAGTAACACTGTTTGTAAATATTAATATTTTTAACTGACACGCAAAGTAGCTTTGGTGACCCTATACCTTTTCCTTAAAATTCAATTAATCATAAAGTTTCTTTAATTATTTGTCAAATTTCTAGTCAGTAAAGTATAACCTCTATTGGTTTAAACATATTCAACTAAACAAGAGCCATTGGCAGACAAGGGAAATGTTTGGCTTATAAATCAAATTCATAAATAAATTTTAAAAAATCAAAATTTTATAATTTGACCTTGGTGGTGCAGGTAATATTTTAATCAACATGATGGTTGACTAAGTATGAATCATAATGATACATAATAACAAAGATATGAAAATTAAAGCCAAGTTTAATAATTTGATATTGGCAGATAAAGTGTCTTTAAACTCAATGTCAGTTCAACTTTCAGCAAAATTTAAAGCATCCAAATAAGAAAACATTTCGTTCGCCAAAATTCAAAGTTACAGTAAATAACAGGACAAAATTTATTACTATGGTCTATTTTAGTTGTTTTGTATGAACAAACAATATGTATATCTTAACCTAAAATACAATGTACAAGTTATATTGTTGGTATAATATTTAATCTGATGAGAAATATTTCTGAAGAAATATAATATTGTGGTCTGATTTCAATATTCATTATTTTATGATGTGCATAATTCATCTATCATATGAGATATTAATTCTTCACAAATAAAAGTGCTGAAAGCACCATTAAACAACAGTGACTCTAAAATTTACTTTCACACCTTATTTCATACAATAACCCAATAATAACAGTTTTTTTAGACCTTGTGAAATCAATTGTCATGCCTAAGAGCATTCAAGCAGATAGAAACAAAAAATTGGGATCTATATAGGTGTTGACTTTAACAATTCAGTGGTCTCAATAGAAGGTTCAAATAAAGAATGAAACAAAGAATTGGGACTGAATCCGGTGGTCTTTAAAGTGGATAAGAGGGGCGGTCTTAATTCTGGTTCATGTAATCATTGACATAAAGAACACAAAATTTCGTTCTTTAAAAATGGTCTTAAAACGGATAGGTCTTAATTCTGGGGTGGTTTTAAGTAGAGATTCTACTGTAATTATACTTTCAAGGTCAAGGTGATTTATGTGCACAGATCATGCTTAGTTTGATTTTTATCAAAGTATTGTCCTTAATGACGATGTGTCTAAATATGAAGACATAATAACAAGAGGACCATATGATGACCAAACATTGTTGAATAGAAAAACTTGATATGAACAAGTAAAATTGTAAACAATAAACAAAGCGTAAACTATAAATAAAAGCAGATAAAAAATCTAAATCTTAACCGTTAAAATTTGTATCTGAAATAGTGTTAAACATTACTGGTTGCTATTACTGAGGGAAAATAACAGTTTATAAAGATGTGTACATATTAGGAAAATCAATGACCCCCTGGGACGGGATCAATTTTAAACCTAGGGCTTTTATTTTAACAAACTTGGTAGACTATAATTGAAGATAGTTCATGCTAATAATCTAAGGTCTAGCTCTTTGTTTTTTGGGGTTGTTTTTTGTTCTTGTTTTGTTTTGTTCTTGATTTGTTTGTTGTTCTTTTTTAAGTTTTTTTCTAAGTTTTTTTTTCTTTTAAAGTCTTTAGTATATACATATAAGGAAAATCAATTAACCTCTTGGGCGGGTCAAATTTTGACTCCAGTGCTTTTATTTGAGCAAACTTGGTATACACCCACTAGAAGATGCGTCATGCTTAAAATCTAAGCTCTAGATATTTGGATTTTTGAAAAGAAGTTTTTGATATACACATATAAGGAAAATCACTGACCCATGGGGTGGGCTAATTTTGACTCCAGGCTTTTTATTTGAACAAACTTGGTATACCCCTTCTATGAGATGTTCCATGCTTAATATCTTAACTTTAGCTCTTTGGGGCTTTAAAAAAAGATTTTTTAAGTTTCTACTTTATACATATAAGGAAAACGATGGCCCCCGGGGCGGAGTCAATTTAAAGCCAAGGGCTTTTGTTTGAACAAACTTGGTAGTCACATTTGGTAGGAACATTTCTGTAAAGCTTGGATGAAATTGGCTAAGCGGTTAATGAGGAGATGTCGTTTAAAGTGAAAATTTACGAACGCCGGACGGACTGACGGACGTACGTACGGACACACGCCGGACGAAAAGCGATCACAAAGCTCTTAAAGCTCTTGTGAGCTTAAATAAAATAAAATTGAAGGTCAAATTCATCTATGGCTCATAATCAAAGTCAATGTTGTCAACTTGAAGGAACATTCCAAATGATTGATGAGTCCAATTATGAAAATAACTCGTTCAAAAATAACAAAGCTATAGTCACATAGGATATATATTTGGGGATATTTTCAAATTTAAAAAAGTACATTATTATGTCAAACTTAGTAATGTAACTTCACACACACACACACACACACACACACACCAACACACACACCAACACACACACACACACACACACGCGCGCGCGCGCAAGCACGCACACACATAGCACGCACGTACACTCACACACATAAAAATAAGTATTGTAATTTTGCATATTTATTTCATGTTTGTCAAGTATGAATAATTTCCATTCAGTTATTCACTAATAGCAAAGTTACATCCGAGCAGAAACAGCATTTCACCTACAATGTTAAGGTCATTTGAAAGTTAAGGTCAAATTAAGTTTTATTTTCATTAAGATCTTGTCATTAAGGATGTCGTGTCTAAATATGAAGGCAATTTATGCATAAAAAGTTATAGACAGTTCAATTATTATTATATGTCATCAATTCATCTTGGATTGATGACCAGACACAAAAAAATAAATTCATATCATGACTTCTGTTCTACATTCTACAAGTGCGACAATGACCTTGCGATCAGGACCTGATTTCTTCTGACACACACTTCCATTATGTGAAACACATTCTTACATATTGATTTTTAGATCCATCCAGGAATGACAGAATTGTTGATTGGACTCAAACATCCGTGTACTCTTACAAAAATTCATATAATGACATTTGATTTTCGAGGTGACCTTGACCTTTGTGGTTGGGACCTGATTATTACGCATGACACGTTCTAACGTGACAGTAATATGTTGGTACTCTATTGTTCTCTCTAAATTTCTCTTTAGCCACACAAAAGGAAATAGCTACATAAAAACATTACGGAACGAATGACATCAAAAAGAAAAAAGTAGTTAACTATTGTCCCTCTAGCCACATTATTACTGTCCCGTTAGAACGGAAGGACGGAAGGACGGGCGCTACAAAAACAATGACTTTTCTTTATTTGTGGGGGCATAAAATGTTACGTGCAATTTTACCAAGTGCACGCTAAAATTTAAAACAACTGCTTCTTTATTGAAATTATTTTCGCGAACTGTTCATCAGGAACTGCAATTACATTAAATAAAACAACAGTACACTAAGTAAGAAAGTTTTGTTGAAAAGAAAATGTTTTTTATTTAACATATACAACATTTTTACAGGTTTAGCTTAATGGTGATATTAGTATATTCTTTGAAATGTAAAGATTTCTTTAAAAGGGGCTAGCAGTTTAAATCATTTTTCAATCTTTCATATTTACACACATGTTTGTTTTGACATATTGTAATTAATACTAATCATAATTACCAAGTTAACTATTATTACTTTTATTTCAGAAGCAATTTTAACAGGCAAAGATTACCTGGTGTGCATGACATGCTAACATCGTCATTGTGACCACAATTATGTTTTCCCCAACCAGAATGCTGGCATTGCGATAAGAGTACTTCAGTTCCCGTACATTTAAGATCGTCTAAATGTATCGGTAATGTCCCAGCGCCGTAGTATGCGGACCCGAATATCAAAGGGTTCGTGCTTAAAGGCATAAGAGCATGACTGTTAATTGACTCAAAATTTCATTCCAATATTACGATATATTTGTACAAATGCCTTGATGACATATTGAATTATTCATTTCATGCGGAAATTGAATCGCAAGTCTCCACTGTCTTAAAGCATTACTGTAAAAGAATCGTATTTAATCTAGTCCGACAAGAATATGGTAATAATATTTTTATTTATTAAAGACAATAAATCTTTTTAAAATGGTAAAATATGCAAACAGTGTTGAACAGAACAAATCCTGTCAAATGTCTGCCGTAAAATTCAACTGCATTATTGCATTTCTCATAACTGCGCCATATCGTTATTCAAAAAATAAAGTTTTCTTGAAAATCATTGTTTGATATGAAACGTAAATTCGACTTCTATTGTGATATTTTATTTTGTACTACATATTCAATTACTAAACGAATATTTAAACAATTTGTAAGTCAAAAAGGTGCGTGGATGAGTGGATCGAAATTTGTAAATTCGTTTCCGACTCGAAATTCCAGTTTTCTATACATTTTGCTTTTCAAACAATATTTTCATGTTGCAAACACAAAATGAAGCTCATAACGTGTTTATTAGTATATTGTGTTATCAGATGTTTCAAACAGAAAAAGTGTTGAACAAAAACTTATCTGTTATTTGCAAAGGTATCGGCGTTTGTTTTTAAAATGATGAATACAGCGCAGTTCTGATTCCATGATCTTAACATAAAAATGTTTTGATACTTGCTGCTGATAATGAAGCATACTACAAACAACTCTTGCTGACATCGCATCAAACCCATCATCGCATACTGTTCCCCAAGTCCCATTACTCCATACTTCCAGCCTCCCTTCATATTGATTTGACCCATTCACCAATCGAACTTAAGCATAACATTAATATTTGTTGTTATTTTGCACACAGATGAACTTTATTCGTTTTCTTTTCTGTTAACGTTTTAACAGACTCTTTTATGTTCCAAGTAAACTATTTTATTCCATCCAGATTCACGTACTGATAATACACTGTGTTGCAAATAAGCCAATTTTACGAGCCTATTTAGAGAGGTACCTGGTCTATTTCAGCCAACAGCAAGTTTCATATACTAAAATGTTTTTCTAGATCTGTAGTTTCTGGAATGGATATTCATTTTACCCAATCCCGATGCAAAGCTGAGTTATACAAGATGGCGTTAAATATGGCCGTCAAATCCCTTAATATTCTAAAATATTTACGTTGGCCTATTCCTTTTTAAGTTTTGTAAATCAATTGGAATGTTACATGAAATTTCTTATTTTTAACTAACTTATGCTAAAAAGATGAACTTTGGCATTTTTCTTAGTTTTCATTGTCTTATTTTCACGAAAGAAAAAGAAATAACTATCACTTACTAGATGTCCTTGCTTAAAATGTATGGGTAAAAGTTTGTATCAAGACGACCGTATGGAGTCTAACTAAACTCTTACCCATATAACAGCAGATTGGCTCTTACAATTCGATATTAGATAAAAATAGAGAAGGTGTCTCCTCTTTAATAAAGAATCACATCGCTTGTGTACAAACACGCTCCCTTAGGTCTACAGGTGGATGGTGTCCAATTACTAAATCTGAAGTACATAAGCTGATGCTAGAGGGAGTGAAAGATTTTGGCATAATATAATCTCTTATTAATAGACAAAATAGAGAAAAGAAGGATCTCCAAAGAAATATGAAAAACAAGATCAACAAGGAAAGGCGGCGTTCAATGAACGCAACCCCCATATGATCCAGCAACAAGAACCAATGGCAAGGAGCCCAGGTGGACCCCAAACATAAAAAGGACAGGGCAACGACACGTTAATCATTAAATGATAAATAATTTGTAACTGATTAGGAATTCAAAGAAAATAATAATAGGCCCACAAAGGGGAAGGGGACAGGAGACCGGGGGAAGGGGGGGGGCCCAAAATGGCAAAATTGAAAATGTTGCAGGCTCCGTTTGATTGAGCCTGTTCATGGACGGTGCTGTAAAGTGCAAATTACTGTTCACACCCCCTAGCACCTGCTTAAGCAGAATTTAACATTTAACATGAACTAGAACAATTTTGAATTTTGAAACATCCGCAGATGTGTTCATATGGCGGTTATCATGAAACCTTCAATGTGACACGTAAGTGCCATTCCATGAAAAGCGGCATATGGTCCCCCAGTAAAAAATGCGTGTGCCCTAAACGAAAAAACAATGAGCGGAACTAAATAAAATGGAATTTTGAAAGGGAATCAGAGATTATGAAGCCTTCATATCACAGATAATACGTCAAAATACAAATTTAAAAAGCAGGCCACATATCCTAAGGGTAATTCAACAGTATTCAAGTGAGAAATTATGGAACCACCCATCAAGAAAATAGCCGAATATTAGAAAGAACTAAATTACCACAAGCACAACAATTATGTCTTGCTGAATTATCTTTAAGGATCGGAAATATAACATCTCTGAGTGAATGTACGGGGCGACAAATGTCTTCAATTGTCAACTATTGCTTTCTTTTAATTGCTGTCAAGTCATCTTTTTTTCGGATTTCTATGCATCAACAGCGGATATAAAGTGCTGTGACAACCCTTAAAGTTGCAACTTACTTAATTTCAGTGTTATTATATCTTTGAGGTCCTTCGGGATTATAAATTCCAAGACATAATAATGTTCAGTTGACATTTAAATTAGTCCTCGATTGTATGAAAAGATTTAAGGTAAACAGTGATACCACATCTCCCTTTTTAAAGCAGCACGCAAGAAGAAAAACTACCATTTTACTTATATTTCAAAATCTCTCTTCAAAATAATTATGTAGTTGAATGAAAACAAAAAAAACACTTTATAATGTTCATATTTTGATTTTTGCTCTGAAAACAGACAGCCAACGTACTTCTTATTATACTACGGAATTTTTTCATCCGGTTTTTTTTTCTAGTATCTCGTGATGGTACAAACCAATGGTTATACACATCTCGAGCGATATCTATTCCGTTACTAAATGTTTGTCCACTTAATCATGAATGTACTAGTGTCAATATCCCAGTTTGCTTAACGTAAAATAGTTCACAGAGCTAGGTTAATTTGAACAAAATACATTAATTTCAAATGTGATCGGCAATGTGAAAGAGTACACATATGGTATTAATGAACTAGATAATTGTTATAACGGGACCCATAAAGAATGCCTAGAACGACACCATTGAAAAGGTTGATGGCTCAGTTTGATTCAGCCTATTCTATTCACAGACCGTAGCAGAAATTGCAGTATACGTCAATGCCCCTTAGCACCGGGTTAAGCAGATATGTATTGGTAAAGTTTTGAAGGAAGTGAAGATACATCCAAAGATTTATTCATAAAACCATGATAATAGACTGAGCCTTCAATGTAAAATGTTCGTGCAATTCCACAACATACGGCGTAAAGTTCTCAAGTGATCAAATGCTTGAAACGAGAAAACAATGCGCTTAAGTAAATCAAACCTAAACGCTTGTGGCCAAACCGGGACAGTGTGTCATTTTTATTTAAACTGTACTTTGTATCAGCTTGTGCGAGATATCCTCTATAGGAACACCTGCAGCTGGATAGATCCCTGATCATAACACGAACTCTTTGGCATGGTTTTAATTATTTTTCAAATAAATAACAAATATTTCTTCAGATATGATATGCATACATCAATATCTTTCTAATGATTACATTACAATAGCGGTAAACAAAATAAGTAATAAAATTTTCCCTGTTTAAATAAAGACAAGAGTATTATAGCAGGAGCCTATATATTAAGCATCAATTTGCTTATTTATATATAAAAAGCAAAATAAAAAATAAAAAAACAACATGTTTTTTCCTATGAAATCAAGCTTAATCGTTTAAAACGCTGATATTTGACGTGCAAAATTTCACTTGAAATACAAATAGAATTCTAGAATATTTAGGCATTTGGTGGTCATCTTTGACACCATCTTGTCATTTAACTAGTGAATTTGCAGCACTATCAACTCATGATTCCATTAGAAGTAAATAAAATGCAAAGTGATTCAGAATGAACATTTAAATATGTTGTATTTCATTGTAAATCAATTTACTTAAAAATACACAAAATGATGTTGCAGAATTTGTATATTATAATTGTTTTGTTAAATTGTATTGCAGTAACTACTTTTATCTGAATTGTACAATATATTGATGTTACATGTACATGACATGTATTTGTGATTAAAAAGAAATAATAAAAAACAATACATGTTTTGGTTAACTCTTACGAAACAATATAATAACGAAAGAAATCAATTTACCAAGGACTTTGTTACAATTCTAAAACGATCGTTCTTTTTTAAAGGTAAATGCAGAAAATTTAAACGAATGACGGCACAAGTGTCAGTACATTTTGTGAATAAATAATAAATAATCTTAATTGATAAAAACTATAAGAAATAACTCGAAAGAAAACTTAATTGAGAATTTAGATTACATACACGGATCAAGAAAATATATGTGTCAGTAAGTATATATAGGGTAACTGTAAAACTGAACTAATGAACGGACATCATAATAATAATTCCCATGAAATTTTTCACCTCATAGTAGTTATACAATGCGACCTTCGTAAAGTCAAACACGCATGTAGGAAAAGTTCGGTCGTACAGTCGGTACATTTACTATATACATCATTTCAAAAGAAAAGAAATATTTGACCACGACGTGTATGATTACGATTGACTTTACGAGGGTGAAACACCCATAATAATTTTATTTTGATTAAAATTGCTTACCTGGTGCACATGAAATCCCAACATCGTTATTGTGACTACAATTATGTTTACCCAAACCTTTATGCAGGCATTCGGATAAGATTGATTCATTTCCCGTACATTTAACATCGTCTAAAAATATTAGGGATGTCCCAGCACCGAAATATGCGGACCCGAATACCAAAGGATTGGTCCTGAAATAGTTATGCTTATTAACAAATTTATAATCTACTTTGAATTTGTAATTCATTATGATTATATTCCTTTTTCCATTTTAGCTTGTTTGGTGAAAGAAGAAAAATACATTTCTGTTCCGTTAATAGTGATTGTTTATTAGATGTGATTTTCTGTAAAAGCACTGAATTTTGTTGATTTTGCCAATATCAAACCCGTGTAAAAATTTGGTTGACTTAAGTGAATGAAAATCATTATATTGTTTGTTACTTACTGTTGATAATGAAGCATCCTACACACAACACTTGCTGACAGCGCATCAAATTCATCATCGCATACTGTTCCCCAAGACCGATCATGCCATACTTCCAGCCTCCCTTCATATTGAGTTGACCCGTTCATCAATCGAACTTCAAAATGTATTTCAAAACAAATGTTTAAATCATTTTTTATATTTTTGCATATCATCAATCAGCAGAGTAATATATTTCCCTTCATAAAAGAAAAATATACAAATTATAAAAATGACTGCCCTCTTTAAAAAGTGACGATAATTCAATTTATGATGGAGATTTTGAAAGTATTGATCCTCCTGATTTACTTTAACTGTGGCAGACATGTACTGGTCAGCTAACCTGTTTAAAGTCAACATGTTATATCTTTCAAATGTATAATAAATTAATTATGTTTTTCAGAAACTATTAGTATCAGACAAAGATTACCTGGTGTACATGACACGCCAACATCGTCTTTGTGACCACAATTATGTTTTCCCCAACCAGAATGCTGGCATTGCGATAAGATCGTTTCATTACCGGTACATTTAACATCATCTAAATGTATCGGCAGTGTTCCGGCGCCGAAATGTGCGGACCCAAACACCAAAGGATTTGTCCTAAAATGATTTTGTTTCTGGATTGTATCCATAATTTTGTAAAAACAACGCCATCATCTTGGAAATATCAAAAAGCATTTTTTCTCCAACACTTTTAACTGTCAGAAATGTGTGATAATAAGATAGATAGATGAAACTAGCTTCTCATTTTATAACTTTAGTTCGTGTATTTAACTTGCAACTAAAAATATAAATAAAAGCTTTTATGATAGCCGCACGAGAAATCTAAAGATTGGGACGGCTTTGCAGATAATGATTTATCTTAGAAATTGTTTTGTACGTATACATCGCTTGAGGAAGTAGTTAGGTAAGAGTTGGTATAGCATGATATGGCGCAGTTAAATGAAAGATGATATGCACGTCATATGTTGTAATTTTAACTTAACAAACGGTTATGGAAATCATTGACCAATCGTGATATTTGTTCCGTTGTCCTTTTTACCAGCTCCAGAACTTCTATTCTCTTTATATGAGTTGTTTAATACCACTTACTGATTTTACAAGCAAACATTTAGAATTTTTGCATGACCCAGCGTATTTTTGACTTCTAAATTATTTCTTCAAATCAATGATTCTTAAAATAAGAGGTGACTAGATTTATGTTAATTTAAATGAAAAATGTTTTAATGTTTCTTGTTAAAATCTAAAGGTGTAGAATTTTTTTCAATGTGTTACATGTTCTAGTGGTTTTATCTGACGTTAAAATTGACTCAACCCACATGGTTCTTTGCTGTAACCCTTAAACTGTACATAGAGACAATGTAAGCACGGAATTTGATATTTGTAGTGCAACATTGCCTAGTGGACCTCTAACATTTTTTTTTCTGTTGTTTCCTTTGGGGTGGGGTAGGGGGAAGGGTGGGTCTTTGTAACGTGACCTGAACGCTGACACCTACAAGAGATCACTTGATTGTAAGACTACAACATTCAATATTTGTAATATATTAAACTAAAGGCCTAGTGTCTAGATGTTTGATGTGTAGAATGGTCTGTTTGACCAAGGAATATCAATGGAGCAATTCTTGGACCTTTCCGTGTTTCATTCCCTAAGTCTATATTTAATTATCAATATCTTATCTTTGCATGAACTTGAATTGTTAAATATATTCAACGTCACATCCGCTTGCATCATAGTTTTCAATTTATATGGCTTCGTTTATCAACTTGTTTATTAGAGGGTTCTTTTTTTGTTTTGCATCACCCTTAAATTTTGCATCTTACAAGAAAAATCGCCACAATGTTAAGTGCAATTTATACTTGCAGCAAACGTAGGCCTATATTCCTAAATATTTCAGGCACTAACGTCTTCCAACTGCCTTTAATACATTTAAAATTATTTGCTTCATGACGGAGTTCAATTTAAAGTTTTCACTATCTTTAAACATTAACACAATAAAATGACCACCGATCATTTAACAAAATCAAGTCTTGCCAAGCAACTTAAACAATATTTAAAGTTACAAAAAAAATCTGAAAAACACTTTTTTTATTCATGAGAAGCAGGAAATATTTTTTCCAATGTATCCGACAGAAACCTATTTGAAAAACATACCTTTTGCATTCAGTTCAATTCAATTAAGGTGGTGGCGTTTTTCTACAAAATTATAGATACGATGCAGTCTGGATTCAAAAACCTGTTGGTCCTAGCAAACTAATTCAGAAATAATATACTTTTCGACATATATCATACAATATAAAATCTTGAAATTAAACGTGCTTGAGCAGAAAAATGAAATATTCCTTTTTAGAATCTTACAGAACAATCTTTATACCTTATTATAACCTCTAATTACTATATTTGCCGCAAACAAATATTCGTTAGAATAATGGCTGGCTTTGTAATTACAAAGAATTAAAATTTTGTTACTAACCGTTGATAATGAAGCAGCCTACAAACAACAGATGCCGACATATCATCAAACTTATCGTCGCATACTGTTCCCCAAGACCCATCATGCCATACTTCTAGTCTCCCTTCATATTGATTCGATCCGTTAACCAATCGAACTTCAAGAAAACATCAATATTTTAAAACTATAATCATTGATTTCTTTCATTGATTCTTTCGCAAATGATCAGGGAGTTAAGTTTGATCTGGTGTTTTTATTTTCCTTTTTTTTAATTAATAAGACAAAATCCGGAAACTGTTACACACTTCAAATAAAAGCATTTTATTAAATTCCAATTTACATGTAAATGTATCGGATAATGTATCTATTTTTTCCATAAATTACAAATCTATCAAACAAAAAGAATTACGATGTATAATTAGAAAAGTTTATGATTTGATGCTGGAAGATGAAAAGGTAAACTGGGCTCATAACGTAAAGAAATTATTATATAGCTATGGATTCTGCTATATTTGGGAATCACCACAAAATGTTGACATTAACTGTTTCATTACATGTTTTAGGCAGCGTTTAATAGATACTTTTGTGCAAGACTGGAATAGTAGTTTGACTAACAATAGTGTTTTATTTGTGTATAAGAATGTTAAACAAGACTTTGTGTATGAGGATTACCTGAGTGTTGTTAAATCAAAAAAGTGTAGACAAGTTTTAACAAAGTTTAGACTCTCTTCACATAAACTACGTATTGAGTCCGGTAGATACGGACAGAATAGGATAGAAAGGAGCGAGAGAGTTTGCGAAGTATGTGGATCAAATGCCATTGAAGATGAATATCATTTTATTTAAACATGTACAAAGTATAAAAGTGTAAGAAAACGATATATAGACAATTATTTTTACGAACGTCCTAGTGTGTTTAAACTCACTCAGTTGTTTAAATCAAAGAATGTACACACTTTGAACAATCTAGCTTGCTATCTGAATTGTGCATTGAAAATAAGGAGTAATTTGTTAACATAGTCTCATTGTATAAATTATCTGAGTCTGTAATAGTAATATATTCCAAAGAAGTGCTATAGTTTATTGCTTTTGTTTCAATATTATATTGCTCTAGAAATACTTAGTAGCCTTAAAAGTATAACAAGTGCATTTCTCTTGCCGGGATAACAATTGTTCGATATGTTAAGAAAATAATATAATTGTAATCCGACTTTGTATAAATAACCATTATATTATATCACTCTCATGATAAATAATTATGTACTGATGTATATATATTTATATAAGAATATTCATACTTTTGTAATGTTTATGTGATACCTTGATATATACTGTATTTCTGTTAAGATGAGGAGCATATGCTCAAGTCTGAAAATAATAAAATATTTGTTCTGTTCTGTTCTGTTCTGTATAACCACTACTTTGGAACCGATCAGCCGTGGCTTTTGTTATAATTAGCGGAGTGATATTCAATACGCTGACGTTATTGTTTGGATCATTATCATTATTACTATCATTAGGAGAAGGTAACACATGAAGATAAATACATGTAGCTGGACGAGGTAATAACAGGCTATTATTAACAGCATATCTTTATTTTATTGTTAATTTTAAAACAAAATTTAAAAACAACAATTAACACTAAATGCAACAAAAAGCATAGAAAAATATTTTTTATAACTTCTATTCATGATAATAGAACCGAGCCTGCACCATTTTCAATTGTGTCGTTTTCGTCGCTCTTTATGGGTTCCGATGTTTTATTTTTTCTATTTTCAGCTTAATAAGCTTAATACATGTGCCATAGAAATGGAATCAAATGGAAAGGGATGACGTGACTGTTAGACACTGTATGGTTAAGGAACACATGTAAAGCATTCAAAATTTGAATACTGGATTCTCTTCTCATGAACCATAAAAAATGGTGTCTTGACCTTTTGAACTGGTCATTAAATTCAGTGCCAGTCCGATTCCTGGACGGTGGTTACTTCGTTGTGATTGACCACGAAATCCTTTCTTCGGTCATTTGCACTACACCTCTGCTCTGGCATGTAGAGAGGTTATCAATTCCTTTCGAAAGTGATATTTCTAGTACTAGAAAACTGTCTGAAAGCTTGTCCAGAAATGATGTGGCTACACTGTGCCCTGTTAATTTCAATGTGACTTACTGCCTTTATCGTGGGGATAAACTGCCAAAACTACCAACAATACAAAGAATACTTGGGGGGAAATTGGATAACAGACAAGGATAGAAATAATAGTATTTGGTTGCAGATATATGTAATGTTAAACTGCTAAAATAACACCAAACCAAACAGTACAAATGTAGTTGTTAAACGAAATGAACCGCATTATGCAAATATGCAAAGAAAGCATCCGTACGCTTGAATGAATAGACGATTCACCCACTTGAAACATTAACATAATTTCAGAAACCTAGACATATTTGATAAACAGTGCAGGACAAAGTGAAAAAGAGGTAAATTTTTTCAAATATTTTAAATAACCACTTTTCAAATGTTACCTGGTGTGCATGATATGCTAACATCGTCGTTGTGATCACAATTATGTTTTCCCCAATCTAGATGAGGACATCTAGATAAGCTTGTTTCATTTCCCGCACAATTAACATCGTCTAAATATATTGGTAGTTCTCCAGCTCCGAAGTACGCTGTCCCAAATACCAAAGGATTGGTTCTAAAATAGTATTGTTTGTCAAATTTCTAATGCAAAAGAATAAAATAAAACCAAGATCAAAAGGGCAAGGCGATGTTCACGGAAACTATAATTATAATAAAAAAAGTTAGCGCTGGTGTGGAAATTAAAAAACATTGGTTGGGTGGAATGAGGGGGTTACACTAAACGGCAAATAAGGGGAAAGGGAATACTTACCGCTGGCAACAATTAACAAAGATAGGACTTCACAAACCAAACACAAATCTAACAAAAAAATAGTCGTCTTACACCTCATTATCACCTTTAACGTTTCCGTACTAGCAAATCGTTGAAATCAATACCTTTGTTTAGAAAACGAACTGTAAGAAACTGTTATGTTCAGCGGTTGTGTCGAAATGATGTATTAAAATATTCCGAGTTAAACTTGTAAGTTTTTGTATAAGATAGGTTGCGGTATATAAGAGATCAGTTTTACGTATTAACAATAATATCAGCTTCTTTGTCTGAAATTTTAAGAGACGGAACAGAAAAAGATGTTAGACGTGATAACATAGCATGTCCACCTAAATAAGACAAAATGATTAAAGTCGACAACAGCAAAATGTTTCTTTAATTTAGGTTTGAGATTACCATTCTTGCGTATTTCATAGGATTGAGACTTTTGTTTTCGTATTTTAAGAATGAACGATGTCATCACTGGAATTTTTAGAAGTATCACCTTATTGAAACATAGTCATTATGGCCAAGATAAAAGAGGTTTGCAAATTTCAATCGATTATATTTCAGCCCAATGTCTTGATTTTACTTGAATCATAGACGAGGTATCAGACACTAAAATATTTTGTACCACTTGCTGAATCGTAACATGTTTAAAAGAATTGCAAACTTTTGATACATTAATTCTGATAGTTTGTTTGAAATTCAACGTGTTTGTCGAAGAAAATAAATACATTACTTTTTGGTAAATTGTTATTGTTCATTAAACGTGATTGTCTGTTGTAAA
The DNA here is from genome assembly GCF_026571515.1 of Ruditapes philippinarum. NCBI lineage: Eukaryota > Metazoa > Mollusca > Bivalvia > Venerida > Veneridae > Ruditapes > Ruditapes philippinarum. The sequence continues at coordinate 23,208 of NW_026853966.1, forward strand.
ACTCTTATCAAATTTTGCTTTTAACAAACAAGTTTGAAAAAATGGTGGACTAAAATGATAAAGCACTAAAATGTTTGTTACTTACTGTGGATAATGAAGCATCCTACAAACAACAGATGCCGACATATCATCAAATCCATCATCGCACACTGTTCCCCAAGACCCATCATACCATACTTCTAGTCTCCCTTCATATTGATTCGATCCGTTTACCAATCGAACTTCAAAAGGGTCATCAATATTATATAACAAAAGTATAAACAAATAAAAATAATGACATCTAGAACGCAAGCTTAAACATGTCATAGAGGTAGGAAGGTCGCCCGATCCGCAAGCACTTGCAGGTATGTTACACAGATGGAGCTCTGGTTTTAATGATTAACTTATTATTACCTTTTAAGTGCATAACAATATATAGCGGGGGAAGGTTACCAAATCAGTGTCTTTCATTTCTGTACCAGTGTAATCTCTTCTTTGCAAATACTACCACCTATACACAATTAATGATTTACAAGGTTCACAAGAACACTCATCCCCGGTCTAAGCTTTATTAACCTACAGTCTTATTTACTTGGCCCGCTGACAATGCATTAATGGGAAAATACACAAACGGATACGCGGCCATGCAGAACGTGCCTAGCTAAAATAGCTGACTGCGTAATTTCACTGTACAAAAATCAAACAACACGAAATAATCGAATCAAATGTATAATTTTTTTGACCTGCGGATTCAGGCCCAATATGATGTTTCCATAGATTCCAATGCAGAAAAACATGTTGCATTAACATCATATCTAGTAGAGGTAACACATTTAAATAATTATCACCGATGTATATGTTGCATGTATATGCAAAACGTTGCTATTGTAAGTTATCATGTAAGTTAGCATATATCGAACCATCACTCCAAAAATATTAACTGACTTACACTACAATGGAAAACTCAGACTGAAGTAGTTGGTTAGTACAAGGTAACTCTATATTATGGACTCTGCTTTCCGAATTTTATTGTTAAAACAAACATGTTTTGTATAGGTTGTAGTTTGAAAAGTAAGTCGTATTGTTTTTTTTTGTTTTTTTGTTTTGTTTTTTCGTTTTTTTTTTTTTTTTTGGGGGTTTTTTTTTGTTTTTTTTTTGTTTTCTTTCTTGTGCTGAAAAAGTACCACGACATTCTAAGAAATGTTGCATAGATGCAAATTACAGCTTTCCGATAGAATCTGGTCGGAAGTCGGAATAATCCATAATGATGATCGGTGGTGACTTAATGAATAAGTTCTGGACGATATTTATGTAAAGCTTATAATGAAAACCAAAACTGTTGACTATTTTATCCAAGCGTGGGAAAAAGACGCACGCAATAAAGAGTAACGTCAGACGTTCAACATCTACGGAAACAGATGCAAACAAAAGTAATTCAAGTAGATACTCTTCATTATGGTATTACTTTTAACTTTGATAATGAAGTTATGATACATTGTATTTGAGTAAGGAATTAAACGAAAGATCATTCAGTAGGAGTTTGATTTTTTGTATTAAATTTGGAAAATCCAATTCAGCCAGTGAATATGATGATGCACCTAGTAATTGTGATTTATAAAATTGTCCACGACTGTCTGGACCAATGAGATTTAAGTTATTATACGATAATATAAAATATTAAATGATATCGGTAGGTGCAAACAGACGAATAACCTATAATATACGCATGTTTGATGATCATGTGTCACTTAAATATAAGGGCTCATCAGCTTAAATCGTACTTCATATTTACAGAAATGTATTTTCAAATATCTTGCAGTCTTTCAAATATACGATAAATAAATTGTGTATTTCCAAAAAAAAGAAAACATAAACAACAACAATAATTAATCATCAACGATTACCTGGTGAACATGATACGCCAACATCATCATTGTGACCACAATTGTGTTTACCCCAACCTTTGTGCTGGCATTGGGATAAGATTGTTTCAGTTCCCGTACATTTAACATCGTCTAAGTGTATTTTTGATGATCCAGAACCGAAGTATGCGGACCGGAACACCAAAGGATTTGTCCTGAAATAACTTTCTATATGGCTGGGAATCTAAACTGTGTCGTATCCAACACTTTGTAAACAAACGCCGCAATATTAAAAGGCTATATTTTTGTCGAAGATGTTTTCTGTACGAAATGTTAAATATTATGATATTCTTATGAACACGCTTGTAATAGTCATTTCATTTGGTATATGTAACTTGAAACAATTTGTCTTTGAAGAAAAAAAAATATAAACAAAATTATAGATAGAAAATTTAGTCATTTAAGAAATTAGATACACACCGACGCTAAGAAAGTGTTTTATACGCAATGTTCTGTTAATAATAGACATTCACATCATATTAAAATCCGGACGATAACTTATCAAGGAAAAAATGAATATTATAAAATGATAACACGCAATTCCAATAGAATTTTTATACGAAAGATTTTCACGTTTTAACAGAGTCTTTAACGGGTTTCATTTACGAGACATATTATACATTGCTTGCGTGCGTGCGTGCGAGCGTTGGTGCGTGTGTGCGCGTGTGTGTGTGTGTATCATATTCATATCTTAATCAACGTTCATCGTTATACTCATGTGATATTTGGCTGTTATGACTATTTAAACATCGCTACCTTTCGTTTAGGCAGTCGTTAATTACATATATATAGTATAACTCACTTCATTTGAACTTTCATCATGTATAAAATTCGTCACTTGTTGGCCAATTTGCTTTCTGCACGATTTCAATTTCTTATTTCATTTGATGCAAACTTGCATTGAGAAACATATGGCAATACCTGTTCCCAACGGATATTAAGAAGTTGTAACCCATAAAAAGGCCCAAAAAGTTATTGTGGGACATACGTTCATAAAGGCAGTTTCTCTTTATTGTTGGAATCGAACAATTTTTGCAGATAATCCATATATCTGCTAAACGGGTTAAAAATGCATTACGTATAATTTCGTAGCTCCGATTAAAGAAAAAACGTCATACTCAATCTATATACAATATATACATTTTATATCAATGTTTTAATGTTAATTACTCAATTAAAAGGACATGAAAAACATTCACAGCAACTTAATATTGATTTCTTCTTTATACTTGATAGCTCTAGGGGCTTTGTTTCAAAAGGTACAAACAGTTAAGATTTTTTTCACTAAAAAATAAACAAATTAAAATAATGATATATAGAACATCGAGCTTCCACTTCAATATTTTACAAGAAAAACATTTAGATTATTTTCTTTGAAACATCAATGCTTTGCACACAGGCATTTTACGTAAACCAATATGTAAAAGAATTCTAACTTACGTATATTTTACATCAAAGCAATGGAGTCAAAGATTGCCTGTACAAACAACAGCTTTATACGTAAAGATTCATATGGAATGTTTTACATTATGCCTTTTATTGTCACAAATCTAAAGGTGTCAATTAACGAAAGTTAAAATCTTCGTCGGGAATACGGCATTGTTAAACAGGGAGGAACTAGTGGACACACAATATTTTTTAACATTTTATTCTTACGGGTGTCACGCTTTCAACATATATCATTTGGTAATATATGGACTTGCACAAGGTTATTTTTGACAAGCAAAAGATCCATTGAACCTTTTTCTTACTTCTTTTGCATACATAAACCTGCACTGTAAAGTAAGGTCAACGCCACTTTCTCTAAAGCAAACTAAAATTTATAAAATCTTCATTTATTGACTAGTATATGAATGTATTCGTGAAATTTTATTTAACAGATTTCAAGATCACCTCCAAATAAAGAGGCAAACATGTCCCATTTTTTTCATCTTACATGTAGAACTCATTGCATAGTAAAACACAATGAATAATTCTTGCAGCAAACGCAGCCCTAAATATCATATTTAAGTGTGTATGATATTTGTTTAGCAGGCCGTGCCGTTGTTGTTTGCCTAGAACATCACGAATAATTCATCCACCAAAGTCCTCCGATATTATAATATAACAAAATGCCTAGATGGCATTTAGTTTAATTCACTTTACTTACAGTTGTAATTCAAAATTTTTTATTACTATAATATGTCAAACACATTTTGTTAAATTTGTATATAGTGTTTAATAAACTCTGTCAAAGTTCTCCCGTAAACAATCAGCTGTATCATCCCATACATTGTTTTCATCAGATATCATTTTGTAATATTATTTTGTAAAATTCATTGTGTATTCGTAAAAAAAAACAATTTGTTTGATTTTAATGGCACTTTGAATTTAGTTGTGAATTGATATTTTGAAAAACAAATTCAGGTATTGAACGAAACATTTGAATACTTCGTAAATGAAAAATACTTTTAATCAAAATCTTCTGGCAAGCTTTCGCAAATTCTTGTCCGACTCAAACTTTCAGATCGGTATAACTTCTATTTTACAGCCTTTATTTTCGTTTTATATAAATCAAAATTTAACGATAAAATATATAGTTGTCATCCTGGATAGAAAACAATACTATTCATCACCATACATGCTGCTTTTCAAGATGACAGCGTATGTTTACTAAATGATGGATACAGGCACGGCTTAGATTCCCGACGTTCTTATCAAACAAACAAAGAAATATAATAAATGTTTCATTTTGAGTTAATCATACCAAACATTGATTAATATTCTTTGACATTTATACGTGTGTGACATAGAAAATATATATTTCTTTTCAGAATCAAACAGATCATTAATTTTGTTCATTTATTTTAATTTTCAATCGTAAACCTCTTAATTAGATTTGCTTAAAACAAACACATTTGAAAGTGTTATTTTTTGCATAAAGTGACAAAAGGGCATTTAATTGTTTATTACTTACTGTTCATAATGTAGCATCCTACAAACGACCGTTGCTGACATCACATCAAACCCATCATCGCATACTGTTCCCCAAGACCCATCATACCATACTTCAAGTCTCCCTTCATATTGACTCGATCCGTTTACCAATCGAACTTCAAGAAAAACATCATTTTTTAGAACAATAATATATACTGTAATAAAATACGAGTATAACAACCAAAAGCGTCAGTTTTTCCGATTTATAAAAATGCAAACCGACAGTGCTGTAAAGAGAAACCATTTTGTTAACTAAACTGAATGTTTTGATGCAAATTAGAGTGGTGTCATCTTGTTTTTATCAACGTTGAAGTCATGGCAATTTTATTATGATCCGCTTGATGATACATTATAACGGAAAATATCCTTTTTATATATTAAGTGTTATGATTGTGAGATTTCGAGAAAATAATCTGATAACGTTTTAAGGTTTACCTTTGTTTTCTTTCACTATTTCACCCAGTATATCCAACATGTCTCTGGTCTCCACTACACTTTGATTTACTGCCATTATATCTGATGAAATCCATTGAACGCTTTCATTCACTTCTTTTATGCTATCTAACCGTTCATTTACTTCCATTATAAGTTCCTTTTTAAATGTTAAGATATTGTTAAATACTGTCCTGATGGAATTTGCAGTGTCATTTTGTATATCATCCATGAAGTCCTTTATTTTATTCGTGCGTTTGATTTGTTTAGCATTAATATATTGAAAGCGTTTGTCTATTGTATTGTTAATTGCAACTTGAAATGTTTCAATCATGTCCGTATGTTCCTTAATTTTTTCATTCATGTCTGTCACTATTTTTCTCGTTTCATGTTTCTCTGACATTAATGTCTTTTTCATAACTGCACCAATGTCCATGCGGAATCCCTTAGGAGTGTGTTTGCCCTTAGTCCCGGTAACTGTTTCATTAAATTTCACATTTATATCTCTCATGTTTTCTTCTAACTTTGCCAAACGAGCTACAATAAAAAGATAATGCTTTTGCTTATACACACGATGACGCAGAAATAAAACATACAAAAATTAGAGTTGAAATAGTAGTAATATACATAACACAAATTTAAATGAGTTTTCGTTTTTACTTTAAGGAATTGTTTGTTGTTTAGACAAATTCTGAATAAAGACAAGCATTTTTTTAAATGAGGAGTTCAATGCATAGTTAATAACTTATTTGACGAAAAATTTTAATAACTACGAAGCATCTTATTAGGCATATGATATACGATTTATCAAATAAGAGTTAGATATACCATTTGGAATCGGCTTAGTTGCTTCACATGCTCTCAGTTTCGCCTCTACCCTACTAAGTCTAGCAGACTCCATTCGTTGCTCTATCAGAACTTGTTGCACTATTTCCTTTAATAGTCCGACTTCCTGGCAGTCACAAACTGTATCCCCTTCACCTTTAACAATTGGGGTGGTAACAAACAAAATAACAATGTACAAAAAGAACATTTTGATTTTAATATCCTAAGACAGAATAAGAAAACTTAAATACACTCAATATTCCATAAATTTAAATGTTTTTAAAAACTTAATCACAATTTTTAACATCTGAAACAAATGTTTTTGCAACGTGATAACTCTTACAATTATTACTCGGTTCTGTTTCTAATAGCATTCTACTTACATTGTTATGCATAATGAGATTAAGTGTGATTGGACATGGAAATGTAAAAAAGTTTCTCTCGTAAGTGGTATGCTAATACGTTCTATTTTAAAAGAGTGTTGTTTAAAGACACATTATGCCTCAGAAATCAAATTTATTCTTAAACAAGAGCTGTCGGTAGGACAGCAACGCTCGAATATTCTTAGTGCTTGATAGTAAAAAAATGCTTGATACAATTACCTCCTCCTGTTTACAGGTTGGGGTAATAATGGTGAACAAGTGTGCAAAGTTTCAAAGCCATATGTCAATGGACTTTGAAAATATTTGAACTATTACAAAAATTTAACGTAAATTCTAAGTCGAAAAAGGGGCATAATTCTGTCAAAATGCTTGATACAGTTACCTCCTCCTGTTTACAGGTTGGGGTAATGATGGTGAACAAGTGTGAAAAGTTTCAAAGCCATATGTCAATGGACTTTGAAAATATTTGAACTATTTCAAAAACTTTAACATAAGTGGTTACGCCGACACAGACGCCGACGCCGACACTGACGCCGACGCTCGGGTGACTACAATAGCTCTACTTATTCTTATCGAATAGTCGAGCTAAAAATGACAAACAGGGGTTCAACAGTGTTTGAATAATTAATTTAGAGCATGTTAGATGTTTAAAGACATAATATGCTCATCCTTGTAACAATTATCAATATTTTCTTATATCAAATCTGAGCATAGTATATCTTTAACAACTGAAGAAAGCAGCGATGAATGTGTAGCAATGTATCATAAAGGTAACAATTGTTAACAAAGTAGTACTTTGACTTCCATACAAAGTACTAATTATCTATAATTTTACCAATTGCCAACAGAGCTATATTTGCAAAAAATAGACCATGTATATGGCAAATGAGTAGTTCTTTGAAACTGTAACAAAATACCAAAAATGGAAAGTTTTTTAGAAATAAAATTGGTAGCATACCTGAGGTATAACGGGCCTTTAAGGTCAAACAAATATATGCGTGGTTCAGGTAACATGGGTGAAGAATTGGCTAGGTAGGAGGGTACGTAGGTAGGCTTTTCTTTCTTTTCCTATGTTTTAGATGCAAGTGATTCATCCTACATGCAGACAAGGTACAACAGACAGCGACTGGCCACAATATCTAACCATTGAGCACTGTGTGCTCATGTTAGTTAATAATACACGGAAGTTTAATAATCATAGTTTGAAGTCTCCATTATTATTAAGCATAATAAGCATTGTTTTCCTTTTTATTGAAGAAAATAATCCAACGTCTATTATTTTTCTTAATTTACATCAGGAAGTTATGCATTTGATAAAAATTAGAACGCTGTACTAAAAGGAAGAGACAGAAAATATTTGAAGAGGAAATTCTAAAACCATACATTATCAGACCATTTTGCTGTTTTCTTCATGATTCACTTCACACATCCTCTTCCCTTTAAGAATATAATTATTGAATATGTGGGTAACACAAACTGACAAATATCTCCTTCTAAACTAAAATAAATAATATCTAAAGCAATTTAATTCAAACTATGCATTTAAGCTTCCTTTATTTTTAATTATAAAAAGCGGCATCGCGATATTATATGAGAAATTAACATTTGACTGTCTTCTGCAGAAACATTCAAATTTCAGTTGTTGTTGGTTGTATTTTTATAAATCGAAGACCTTTTGAATTATTTTTAGGGTTTTTTTCAGCAATTGCATAAGGCATTGTAAAACAAGACTTTCAAATTTGTCATTGACCGCAAAAGTTACCAATATCACATCGTTATTAGTCATAAATAGAGCCTACTGGTCATATAAAAAAGCAAATTTTGTAATGAGTTCGAGAGAAAAATCAAACGTTTTTTTACGATTCTAATAATAATAAAAAAGATCGAAAAAAATCAGTTGATGGCAGATTCTGGGCCCGCATTATAGCGGGCCATCCGGGGTACTATCCCGAAAAGGAAATCAAGTCTGTGTTAAAATATTGACGATTGGAATAAAAATGCGATCTTTTTAAAGGAAATTAAGTCATAACAAGTTGTTATCTTTTTTAACAAAGTGATTTTTCAGCTCGACGGGATTTTTTCTTCCAGGTTGGGAAGTAGCCATATTAAAAATGGCCGAAATTCAAAAAAAAATCGTAGGGTCGGCGCTCCTTAACCACACACAATTTTTTATTTAGACCTAAAGGAAATATTTAGACCTAAAGGAAATACTCGTCACAGACACATAATGAGTAGCAAAACACAACATTTATTATTTTATAATCATCATTTATAAAGTCATAAACGGAAAATGCTCACTGATGTGAAATTATAACTAAATCCGAATATATCAACGGGTACAATTTGTACTTTCGGTTTTTATAACCATAATTATAAATGTATAAATAATGTATTGTTTACTATTATATCTGTAAATTTAATTAATATAGTTGGGCTTTTATTCGATATATTAGTATCAATATGGTCTTTAACACCTAGCATTAAATTACTATTTGTTTACATGTTTAGTTATTTAGCGTAAGTTAGACCGAAATGCCGAATCCGTTCTGTATATTTTAACTATTGTGTTCGAGGAGATAAAACGCTTAACTTTGAATAATAGCTTGCATTGATAGCATGGCACAGAACCAGACCCTGTTTTTATAATCCTATCGAGAAACCACTGGCCTTCTAGTAAGAACTGACGACTGTGTTCAACATGACTGTTCATTTAATTGGTGTATTAATCCGTATATATCAATACAAATTATTTGTCTCTTCACTTACCTCCGAATCGTCATTCTTCTGTCTTTGTCCATTAGTTCTTTCACAAGCCTTACCAATACGTTGGTGACTGTACGTTTAACTATCCGTCAACCGCATCTCAAGTTATCATTGATAGATTCCCGTCCGTCTCGAAATATGTTGTGGCATTTGTAAACCAAAGATCGACAAACATTTTTCTTTCCTGAAGCCTATTCTATATTTTCTTTAGTTGCTATTGGCGTCATTCCGAGATTTACACAGAATTTAATAACAGCCCTCTGCCAAAGGTTTAAAGCTGACATCGTATGAAAAAATTAAGCCTGTACAAGGGGCGTGGAAAACTTGCACCGTCCAAGAACAAGCTCAATCAAACCGAACCTGTAACATATTCAATTTGGGCGTTTATTATGGATTCTGTTTCTTCTATTTTCACAGACGACCCTGTCTTCATGACACTGCTGTTGTTTGACAAGAAAACGTCAAAAATTTGATTATTTTCGCCCAATACAGTCGTTATATAATGACTTTAACGTCATTCACAAATAAAGAGATTGGCGCAACTTTGATTTCAAAAAACAGATGTTATAGTTGCAGAATAATTTCAAATTGTTCACCTGCGATGGTTTGAAAACACTCCGTTGGTAATCGATTTTACATTAATATGACCGGTATTTTAAGACATGAATTAACATTGTAATTTCTTAAAATGTAGTGTAATGGTAAAACAAATAAATCGGACAACTAATATTAATCTGGCGGTGGTTTTATTATTATTATTATTATAATTATTATTATTTTATTATCATTATTATTATTATTATTATTATTATTATTATTATTATTATTATTATTATTACCTCATATTGTTATATTGTAACAAAATCGGAGTAGTTATGTACATGTATCAATCGGTACTAGCAGTTAATATATGTTAAAATTTATATTTTAATTCAGGTACTATTTAGTGAAACTTGTGACGTAGGTGTAAAACATTTTGATTCTATACACCACAGTGGACTAATCAACCGTAAAGGAGGATATCTTATCCATTGATTTGTTTTAAAACTTAATGCTATAGAATTAAGAAATCCCCTGCATCATTATCATGCATATGAATTATTGCAATGTGTAATTTAAATCACATGTGCCACCCTTCTGTTTACATTAATAATTGAAAACTTAAACCAGTAACTGAAAAAAATTAATTGCACGCTATGCTTTAAGTGCTTGACAGGACGTCTTAGGAATACATGTCAATTAAATTATGTATGACCGATAACTTTTTAGATCCATAATTTGTAAAATATTACCGCCCAATATATGCTTTCATCACACGAAACTGTATTTTTACAGATTAATTTAGAAATATTACCGGTTTCATGCTGTTTATCGGCTGTTTATCACCGCTTTAAGTTTTGATGCCTAGGAATTGACCAAGAAGATCGTATTTGCTGAAAAATGATTAGCTAAATTTTATGATGGTGTTATGAAGTACATGTACATTTTCAAAATGTTTTGATTTAAATGACATATCGTTAATAAGGAAAAAGTACAATTAAGCATCAACAACGACCTACATTGTAAAAATGTTTTAATTTACATTTATTTATTAATTACTTTTGCTGAATACAGAAACATGAGGAACACTTATTTTCGATGATCCGTAGATGGATTTTTGACTTCAATTGTGAGTTAATTGTCGCAACTGCAATAGTAAAGGAGTTCAATGAGTTTGTCCTTGGTTTAAGGTAGACGGAAAGGCCTTCTAAATAACTGTGTTTTATATACTTCAAATGAAAAGTCCATTATTTCTTTTCATGTAAATATGACTTTCGGTTTGGCTTAGTATATCTTGTTATGTGATTTGAAATGCAATTCAAAGCTAAACAATGAATAAGTTCCCAATGTCAATTGAAAGCGTCAAATTCATTTTTAAAATACCTCTAGTTAAGAAAAAGTAATGTATGTTTATCAAAGAGGTCATTTGTTTGAGTAAGTTGATGAAAGGCATTCAAAAGATTTTGAAGAAAAAATATTTAATTATCTCGGAAAATCAGCTTACCATCTGGACATGATAAACCTGAGTGTAATAAACGTTTGTCATTTGTCAGTGTAGTATGTGCAGGATCTACTATGTTTGTTGTTTAATTTTTGTGACTTGTTAATGAAACCTCTTACAATTTCAATGGACTATTTTCAAATAACACCAAGGCAAATTTAAAACTCAAATTTATCTGACTATGGATAGCAGGAACAGTTTAATTTTTAAGCTGCCTTCAATGTATTACCTTAATTTTAGGCAATGTTTGGCATTTAAGATTATGTTGAAATTTACATTGACGTGATCTTTTTCTTATGATTAGTAAAAAGATATTTACAAAATGTTCCAAGAATATGCTTTTCAAAGAATACAGAATTATGGAACAAAAAAGGAAAGCGGATATATTTTTTTCTTTAATCTGTCATTAAATTTCACCCATTTTGTGCCTTACGTGCGTTATCCAGAATGTTTAATAACTAAGGGTTTCATACAATTCATTAAAGGAAAGTGCTATTTGAGGTATAGAGTGGACACAAAAATGAAATCTCCTCTATTTGACCTTTAGATGTGACCTAGACATTGAGTAGGCACGATTGTGCTATTTGCTCAGAAAGCTCAATTTATGCCATTGACAATGACTCAAGTTTTACGAAATGCCTTTATGGAATGTAAGAAAACATATGAATATTGATCTTCTTGAAAGATCGTAACCTTGAACTGTATCAGTCTGCACATCGTACCTATGTGTTCGTGTTCAATATGTGGTCAATGTATGATCCAATTATAAGTCCTCACAAAAAGTTCATTAAAGGTTATGGGACATAAAACATTGCAGATATACAGAAAGACTGAAAAGAAAAGAGGTCGCATATTATATATCAAGCCACTACCCTCCCCCTTCCAAACATTACAAACTGCCTCAACAGTTCAAAATATTGCATATCAGAGCTTTAAGTCAACCATTCAAAAGTGCATTCTCAAAAGACTCTTACTAGATAGTTAAACTGAAATGAAACTGCTTCCGTTAATTTTGTAAGAAAATGAGTAATTAAGTGTTCTTTGTTATCGTAATTGTTTGCCATTTATTTCGAAGTGTTTGTTTTTGGGGCGTTTTTTTTTTCAAGTACGCCCTGTATACTTAAAGTGATTATATTGGTTAATTAGTTATATTTAAGAATTTATGATTTTTTTTATTTTAACTAAAAGTATGTACTTGACATATACTTTGCAAATTCAGTTTGTACAAAAACTCGGCCAGAAAAACAACCTCTTAATGCAGAATACTTTATTCTATGCTCCCTCAATCTTTTGAGCGTGCATGAATAGATGGTATGATATGTCGTTAATATTGGCTCGAGCATACTAAAAATTTCAATAGATACAGTTGATGGACCTTTACTTTATTTCATAAGAAAAAAACTGCACACTGCCCAAAAAATTGCGCAAATATCGGAAACGAAAAAAGATTTTGAAACGATATACCAGCGTGAAAAACCCCCCAAAGCCTGGTGCGTCCCCAAAAGGGATATGATTTTTAATTTTGGCCCGACCCCGGTGAGCCCGTCGTTCTTTAGAATGCTTTTTTTTTTTGGCCTATGGAAAGGAGCTGTTTTTATTAGAGTTAATTTTTCATGTTGTTTTAAATTTTATTTTTTTTTGTTTTCGTAAATCAAGTAAACAAAATATGTTTTTATATTTGTATTAATAACTTTATAAAAAAGCATGTGCTTTATTTTATTTTCACAAAATTGCGGGGCTCAGATTGCACTTGCCCCTTTTTTTTTATCAATACAAAACCCCCTTTTAATATCGTTTTGGTCTCTTTGTTATATTTATATTTTCAAAATTTCCAAAACAAAGAAGAAAGTTCACCGCTGATATTAGGATGGGTAATGGACTTTGTAAAAACCATTGTTTTTAATATTATTTTCTTTGAACAAAAAGGGTTTTTTTTACAAAGTTACCATATCCGGATTGACAGCACCCGATTTTGCAATTACTGCTGTCACAGGGCCATCTATTTTTTTAAATGAATTTTTTACCATTAATTTGCATAAATTAAAATAACTGCAAACATTTTTTTAATTTTGATGTTTGGGTTTTTCTTTTGGGGTTTTCATGTTTTTTTTATTTAAGGGGGAAAGAACTATTTTTTAAAAAAATTATTTTTTTTTCTTTCTATTTAGTATTATTTAAATTTTGTTCAAAAATTACCAGTTGTAATTAAAAAGCATGGGGCCCTATGAGTGAATATGATATATATATACTTTTCACTGGCTTTTATATACCAATATTTCATATTTATTTAATAGAAAACTTGGAATTATTAATGTTATGTGTTTATTCTTAGTATACTTGGTATGATGAGACTTATAATATTTCTGAATTTAAAAAGAGTTGCAGTTATGTCATTATATTAAAGAGATGAGACTTTCATTTTAAAGTTATAAAATGATAATACATGTATCGATATTGATTGAAAATGTCCTGAAACTTGGATCAAGCAATATAATTGATAAAGCCTCAAAAAAATCATGTTCTAATTAGTTATTCTAATTTTTTTTTCTAACATGTGCATAGTTTGAAAAGGACAGCTTCTGCCTTATCTATTTGTAATGGAGGGACACCGGTCTCAATCTCAAGTGTCTCCTGAGTCAATCCACCCCTACAACAGACTTTTCATAGAGTAGATGATACTTGTCCTTGAATAAATTTGTACACTAAATTTTATAGTGGGTGATTTGTGCCACATGAAAACAACAAAGTACAAAAGTAACCGCGGGCGCCAGATGAAAAACATGAAAATACAATCTACCACAAAGTGGTTCGATTTGTTGCATTTTCATGTTTTCGCCCGGCTGCCCTTTGATGTAAATACAAATCAGGCTTCATAAAATTTCTTATCATAGATATTGTACATGTATTAGCACAGTTATATTCTCTTTCAAATTGACCTGTTATAAATAAATGGCACAACCAAATAACTGTCTTAGTCCTTTTAGTAAAAATAATTATCAAATAATAATTATATAAATTGTTATTTTAATTAAGACTATGAGTATGTAGCGTTTTTTTCTTTTTTATTAATAAAGAATTAATTATCTGTTAATTTAAAAATCTAAATATCTGTCACGGTTTAGAACTGTTCACTATTTAGGGGAGAAAATGTGTAAGCAGCCAGATAGCTCAATCGCTACAGCCGCGGTACATTATTCTGTGGGTCACAGGTTTGAGTTCTGATCAAGCTGAAAGTTTTTCTCATCCTGTTACTGCAAATAACCATGAGTTTAATTCACTATGCTCTGTAAACATCAGAAATTCGAGTACATGAATCAATATAGTGGGGAAAAAGGTTTAGGTTTAGAACTGTTTCATTATTAAAGAGAAAATGTGTAGCCGGCCGGATAGTTCAGTTTGTCTTCTGAAAGTCATGGGTTCGAGTCATGGTCAGGCAGTTTCAGTCAGGGTTAAGATGTGGTTTTTCAACTGACACATGTTTTATTCATTTAATAGATTGCATTTAATTTGAAATGGACAAAGGCAGTATTGCGTGATACTTTTAAATCTACAAAAAGCATTTGGTACAGTTGATCACACTAAACTGCACATGAAGAAGTTCTTTTTTCTTCTTCTTCATCTCTTCAAGCATCTGCCATATGTAATGACATTCTTGCATGGTTCAAGTCTTATCTCTGATAGCAGCTGGTGAATGTGGCTGGTACTCCTTCTCTCTGAATACCTATGGTGTCCCCCTGATGTTCATTTTAGGTCCTCTTTTATGTATGACTTGTCTGCAACCCTAAGCAATAATTAAGCTTTTATTATATGCACAGGCACAGGTATCAGACCTGGGAAGAAAAAATATTACCAGATTGATAAAAAAACCTGTGTTCATCTTAAAAGTGTCACAAACCAAAAAAAAATGTAAATGATGACCCCCTTTAAAAATATACTTTAAGTTAATAGTATATTTTTAAAGGGGGTCATTATTTACATTTTTTTTTTTTTGGTTTTTGACACTTTTAAGATGAACACAGATTTTTTATTAATCTGGTCATATTTTTTCTTCCCAGGTCTGATACTTGTGCCTGTCATTATATGATGATGACTCGGGTATCCTTGTATCTGGTAGCCTAAAGTAAATCTTAAGATCGGTTTATTGACTATAAATTGTCTTTGCATCTTGGCAAGACAGAGTCTATTCTTTTTGGTTTAAGTTTCAACATAAACTGGGCCAAGCCTCCAGGTCACATGAAATGGTACTGCTATAAAGTACACATCTTTTGTTAAGTATTTAGGTGCAAACCTGGATCAAATTCTTTTGGCGTCGCCCTTTGATGCTTTGCATCAATGCTTTTCTTGTTTATTATATACCAGCGCCGATTTTACGACTCCGTTGAAATGAAATGACACGGCCCTGCATATATTTTAACATAAGAACATAGTGTTAGAGTTATATTATTGGTGCGTGAATGAAAACATGATTCTTTTGCACTTTGAGCAGTAATTATTTTGGGTATGTAATAAATAGAATATTATATCAGTGTAGGTTCATTGCTAAATTTATTGAACTCGTTGGATTAAATAACATTTTCTCGCCAGAGCCTGGCTTAATATAATTTTGTTCAACTCTTTCAATAAATTCAGAATTGAACCTATATTAACTCAATAGTTTTTATAAATAGGAAAAAGAAATAGTCAACTGCAAATTCTTCAATTTCCCTTTAATAAACCAAAGTTCCGGCTGAACAGCCTTCTCCAGGGTACATAAAATATAGACCCATTAAAGTGAAAAAGCCATTTTTTATTGGTGCGCCTATATTATAACGCTAACTTTTAGCGCGTCTATACGCTCTGTTTATAATTATAATGAAAATGACGTCACGTCAAAATATTTATGCACGGCCGCGCACTACCATTTTTACGGAGTCGCAAAAGCGGAACGGGTATGTGATAAATTAATTTATCACATGCCCGTGCCGCTTTTGCGACTCCGAAAAAAATGATATTGCACGGTCGAGCATATATTTTGACGTGTGTCAGTTGCGTTATATAAACATAGCGTTAAGGTAAATATTAGCGAAACACTATAGGCGCGTCTATGAAAAATGGCTTTTTTTTTCCACTTCAATGGGTCTATATTTTTGGTAAGTAAGTAAGTAAGTAAGTAAATTGTTTATTATAGTGTCATTGTGCATTTATCATTTCACATACATTATAAGAATACATACAAAACACATATTTTTGGTATGTGATAAATAGAATATTAAATTCATGTAAGTTCATTACTGAATTTATTGAACATGTTGAATCAAATAATATATTGCTCGCCAGAGGCTCGCATAATATAATTTTATTCAACTCGTTCAATAAATTCAGTATTAAACTTACACTCATGCAATATCCTCTATTCCCGAAAGTTACAAAAAACAACGTTTTTGGTAAATTGGAGTTTTTGTACAGTCAAAAGCTAAGGAATTATCAAGAAGTTATGGCATAGGTAAGTACCGTACTGATAACAACTTCACAATAATTTTCAGTTTTATATGTCTATAGTAACGAAACTGTACTGTTTTACTTTTCCTTTTAGGACATGTGTTACATAATGACAAATAGCCGGCCCATCAGTACTTCTGTACTTTGATTATATAATGATGCAGCTTAACACTACGTTTGCCCTTCAAATAATTACTCCAAGTGCATTTCCTTATTTAATGTTTATAATCAGACAATTTCAAGCCTACAACCGACTTCCGGATAGACCGGCAGTTTATGCTTAAGCAATATTTTGAACTTTGCCTGAGTAATTAGTTAATATATTATCCAGATATACTCGTTTACTAACACTTTAACAGTAACTCTCTTCCTAATTTTATGAATGCAGTGCTCGTACATACTTAACAGATTTTCCGACACTATGCTTTAATTAAATCCTTTATGGCAAAGTTTTCGACTGTGGGTTCTTTCATGATAATTAACAAAAGACATGCACGTAGTAACTACATAGCACGAGCAATTCTATATAGGAATTCCTCGTCCATGTATGTACATGGTCGAACAGAAATGAGGAACTTGTTAGCACTTACTGCCGGATATCGTACCCTTATTTGATTTAATAATGTATATATATTACAGAGCAATATGTAATAAGATTTGATTTATATGTGCAGTCATTGTATGTATATAATTACCTGTCTATTATATGTATCTAAATTAAATACAAGTTTATATATGTGACCTCCTCCCATATAGATTCTTTATAGATTCTTTTTTGGAATTAATGGGTGTCACATTTCTTTTTGTTTTAAGTTCATGCACTGTTCGCTGTATGTATATATTTGTGTTATTTTTATCCTCATGGGCTTTTTAGCCTAATGGAATGTTGAATAAAAACTTTGTAACTTTTTTATTAAACCGATGTTTTAGTTGGTCATTATGTATATGTTAGTGTTCATCCGTGCTGTTCTACAGAAATTAGAAACTTCGACGGGAGCGATAGCGACAGGAGAATGTTTCTAATTTCTGTAGAACAGCATGGATGAATACTAACATATTTAGTGTCAAACTTTATTTGGTCTCATGATTATCCACTTTATTACGTCACTACGCGGTTCTATGAAGTACTATGAAAAATAGAAGGCAACTATGAACGGAATTTGACATAGTATCGACTTTTGTACTTCTATGAAAATTAACGCACAGAATTTTTAAGAAATACAGCGTTTTCATTGGATGACAAATAAAGTTGGACACTAATTATCATTGTTTGGCGGGATAAGAATCCACATATTTAGAAAGTTCTCTTATTTACGGCCTTGGATTTAGTATGTTTTGTAAGAGTGTTTTGTTTGTTGAGGCAACATTGATTAAGCTCTTTCTTAATATATACACTTACCATTGACACTTAAATATCCCTATCACAGTAGAACAGACTTATACAGACAATAAGTTATTGCAACATAAGCTGTCTTTCAAGACAGGAACAATTATATCAGCTGAGTGCATTCTGACACTACCAATAAAATCATTGAATATTAAGTTACAAACGTTACAGAAATCGTTGTTACTACAAAACAATAAATAACGCAATGAGTATTATTTTTTGTCAATGTTTCCTCTCGAGAATAAAGTTGTTATAGCTATCTTTTAAATAGCCGATAGCATGAGATACCTTGTTAATCTAGATGAGTTGCTGGAAAAGAATGTCGTTATGAGCATTATATGTTTTGTTTAGTTACTTTTTCTTTTATTTTAACATTTATAGGCCGTGTTTAGCTATGTAACTGATCTATATAAATGTGCCTGTCATCGGCCATTTGTCAAAATTCTCAGATATATCATCAACATCCAAAGCACTTTTCTTTAAAACTGTTTACAAATTAACGACCTATTCCCTATTTTGGTTTTAAGGAAATATTGTTTCTAAAGTTTGTCAAAGGCCAATTCCGTTGGTTTATCGACATCGCATCATTAACTAATAGACTATAGACATGTATTGTTATTGAATGTTTTGCTTTTAATACTATGCTTCTTATTATTCTGTGTTAAATATTTTAATTATAATTTAGTAAACTACTTATTCTTTCAAGTGTAATTTTGTTTTGGTTTCTTTTTAAATGTTGGGTTTAAACAAGCCTGCAACATTTTCAAATTTGCCGTTTTGCACTTTCTCTATTGATTCGTATTTGCTCTAATTTATTAGAGTAGATTATTTAATATTAACATTGCTATTAATTTTGGTCAGCATTGTTAGGTTCTTTGTTTGTTTGTTTGTTTAATTGTTTGTTTGTACAGAGATTACTTTGTTGTTGTTTTAATTTCTTTACAGGTGTTATTTATTTATTTTATTTTATTTTATTTTATTTTATTTTATTATTTTATTTTATTTTATTTTGCTATATATTTATAAACGAAGTAAAAATGGAGGAAAACCAAATGACAAATGAGATTACTGAAAATAAAACATACCTGAGATTTTCGCGCAGAGTTGTTTCTGCTTCATAACTAAGGTTTTAACAGTTCATGAAATTATTCAAAAACAGAAATTTCATTGATTTAAACACATTTTAATAAGCTTTTATTCGACTATTCTGAAAATCTTTGTTTCACTACAATTATTTGACATTTGTCAAATATATTGATAAGAAAATGTTGTTAAGATATTATTAAAACTTTAAATTTAGAGTTGTGAAGGCTGTGAATATCGTGCCTAAGTTAAAGTTATATCAATAAATCTTTTTTAACTTGAAACATTATTAAAAACACCAATAAGAATAAAGAAAGGTTTGTGTCTGCCAAACTCTAATCTCAAAGGACGCTACATACTTCCCTTGATTTATGTTGATACTATGATGGAAAATTGCAGCTATGTAACCAAATCAAATGTCTGATGCCAACTTAAAATGTCAAAATAACTCAACTATCATTATTTTGTTGCGAAATAACCGCAACTTTATCTCCCTAGAAATTTCATTAGACTGTCTGTAATTGACTTAGTAAAAAAAAACATTTTCCTCGAATATTAAATCAAATATTAATTTTCGTTTGAACTGAATGGGTCACCATCGAATTGTCAATTTCAATTTACTGTCTAAATATAACTTCTCGTCTGCCTAAAGTAAATCTAAGCAAATGCCTATTTTTCTTTATTATCTATCATCGGAAAAAAGATACGAAATTTAAGCCATGCTATGAGATCACTTCTACATGATGTCAAAGTACTAGTAAAAGAGCTATTGCATATTTGCACACACAATTATAACTCCTGGAAATTTTCATTATATTTGACTGTAGGCTACAGACCTGCTACGTCACAGCATTTTCTAGGCAAAATTTGAAATTTGTATTATACATAGATTTATTTTTTGGTAAAAGCATAAACAGTTTCACATAATGTTATAAGTGTTTGATGAATATATTATTCTAATATTTCTTGTTATATTTGTTACGGGATTAATCATTTGAGAAACATACAGAAATCTCAAGCACTCAGAAACAGAGACAGTCACTACTTAGACTTAAAAGTATATTTGAAGTGTGTTTTGAATGTTTACAAGCAGAGACAATTCAAACATCCTTGCAAAAACATTCATATTTTAGTTGCATTAGAGGAGTAACACAAACATAACAATAATTGTAACAATGTTATCTTTGATACGGCAAAACTGATTTAGATGTTTCTTAATAATAATATTTACATTTGACATAAAAATATTCCTTCCTCACAGATCAAATAAGAACAAACTTATACAGACAATAAGTTATTGCGACATAAGCTGTCGTTTTACACAGGAAACATTATATCAGCTGAGTGCATTCTGGCAATGTCAATAAAAGCCTTCTGTATTAAGCTATAAAATCAATATAACAACAAAGCATAGTTAGATTAATGACACAATCAGTATTATCTTTATCAATGTCTCACTTTTAGATAAAAACCTTTCAAGTGAAGATGTATAACTTGAGATACCAAATTAACCTAAAAGCTTTACTGGAACAAAGTGCTATCATGAACATTACATAAGGTGTTTTATTGCTTATTCTTTTATTTCTGTTACTATATGCCGAGTAAAGCGATGTTTATGTCTTAAATAATTTTTTTACGACGCCATTCGCCAAAGTGCTCTCAAGTTGTCAAATGACGTTTGAGAAAATAAGAGTTTTTCGAAGCCAAAATGTAGAAATAATGTTTGAATTTTTCACATTCAAAACAAAATTTAGGATTTTACTGAAAACTTAGAAACTTTCAAACTTTCCGGACCAGAAATTTATGGAAATGACATTTTATTATACAGATGATTTATAAAAAAAATCTTACTTGTCCTCTAAGCAACTATATAATGTTTTTATATACTATTCCATCATAATTACTTTTTGTAATGAACATTAATAATAAACTTTTAAAATAGCAATACCTGCGTATCGAGCAAATTCATATTTAAAATAATTCTTACAGTTGCATTCTTAATGGCAATCTTGTGTGTAAACGATTCTTTTGCTTAAATATTTTTTTTTGTAATTTTGATAAGATATATATGAAGGATTTAAGCAATATAGGAATTATTTAAAAATAAAGGAAAAGTATTAATGTCACTTTCAATTTCACATTATGTACACCTCTATGAATGGAAAAATATTACGTAAAATTGTCATGAACTGTCAAATATTCACATACGCTTGTTCATAGCGACTGAATTCAGAGTTAAATTAAAATAATGAAAATGAATAAATAGATAGCCCTTGCCTAAACCACCCTGTAAGAAAAACAACTACATGTACAACAAAAGTATTGGTTGAAAACCGGTCAGTTTTTTAAAATTAAATTATATTACCAAATAGAAACCACTAGCAAGGTTATTTAACTTTTGACCAATCCACGATATACCATGTAATATAGCTAACTCGTTTTGACATCAGCGCATCTATTAAAGGAACTCCACTGATGTCCGAAAGTTTAATGATATAAAAATTCTTTTGCATAAATCAACCAGAGAACTTCAGAAAATATGCAAAAGATAATTAAGAAATATACCCAGAAATAAATTGATCATCGTATTTTTGCGTTATCCTAAGGCCGATTTGAGTCAAAAGCGTTGCAACGCTTTTCGTTTTCCGATCATTTTTCACAATTACACAATTATAATCGTTATTCTGGAAAAATGGAGCGCGCTTATGGTCCCATATTTTGCACATAAGCTATTGGTCAAGACCTACATCAAATGGAATATCAACCTTGTAGAATTATTTTCAGTTCTATCTTTGTCAAAAACGTTAGTGATGTCCTTTTAAAGTCTGGGAAAAGGGAGACCTGGAGATAGCAATGAGGGCAGCGGTAAAAGGTGAAAATTTCACACTTGGGCAGATTGAGATTGGGTCTGTTGAAATGTGCAACATCCCTCATCACCAATTATATTCCTTGTATAAAATAAGTAAAATAAAGGGTATAGACAGGGTGGTAAGAAACTAAAAACTAACAAAGAATGGTCATTTGGAGTAATATTTTTATTATTGTTATAGAACAGGTAGGCTTTCACAATGTAGACTGAAACTATAGAATGTTATATATTGTTACCAACTAAGCATTTTTCATTACAACACTAGTTACATAATAAAATGTTTATATAAAATAGCATTTTTGGTAAGAATCCATACATCTATGAATGTGCACATATTTACCATATTTAACCAACAATCCTAATTTCATTTGATCAATTATATATTTTACGTTCATACAGCTAACAGATCACAATAATATCAAATCACAATACAGATCTGATTAAAATATACAATAAACTTAACAATTACATAACAAAAAAAATAAATACATTCAATAATATTCTTTAAATCACTTCATTGATTATAATCTATATTTTCCATGTTTCAAGTCACAACATCTTTGCAATATAGTTATATGAGGACTTTTCAACTTTATCAGTGGCTGCAAACCATGCTGTTAAAACGATGATGCTTTCAAAAAGACATTCAAGTTAATGTTTCTTTAAATGAGACTGGCTGTTAGTTATAAAATCAATTCATTACAATAATGTGTAGATTTTAAGCATTGTTATATTTAAATAAAGATATGGTTAAAAGTCATACTTTTTGAAATTATGAAAAAAAAAAAAAACTCTAATAAGTTTAATGTCATCAAATGTTGCTTTGTGGAGTTTAGTGTCAGCAAATGCTATTCTGTGGAGTTTAATGTAAAAAAAAAGTTGCTGTGTGGAGTTTCGTACCATCACATGTTGCTGTAAGAGTTTAGTATCAGCAAATTTTTAATACTGCTATGGAGTTTAGTGTCAGCAAAAGTTAAACCAATAAATAGGTCTACTGGCCTCAATATTGATATTAGCATATGGTATTTTAATGAACATAATTAAGCCGCATCACGACAAAACCAACATAATGGGTTTGCGACCAGCATGGATCCAGACCAGCCTGCGCATCCGTGCAGTCTGATCAGGATCCATGCTGTTCGCTTACCAACTGTTTTACAAGTAAAGAAACTGATAGTGAACAGCATTGATCCTGATCAGACTGCGCGGATGCGCAGGCTGGTCTGGATCCATGCTGGTCAGAAACCCATTATGTTGGTTTTGTCATGATGTGGCTCATATAATTGTTGTGCTCTCATCTTTTTAACTGAAAGTGCTAAAATTATTAAGCATGAATTTCAGATCACAAAAACGTTCATGTCATCTTTAACAAAATACCCTGGTTAATTTAATGTCAGCAAAAATTAATGTTGACCTGTAGAGATAAAAGCTTCTGCATACATAATCATTACCTTGTGATATACCAGGCAGTACAAATGAATAAATAGTTACAATTATCATTCTGTCTTGAGATAACATCACATTAAGCTGACCATGCTAAAACATCCACAATTCAATTATGTATATCGGTAAAAGAACATTTCAGGGAATTTGTTTCATAACTAACTAATAGGCCTTACATTATTTCCAGCAAACACGTGACTTCTTAAAAACTTTGTTCCCTGTAAAAATAATACTTGTATTTTCATCCTGCCACAGTCTTTTATGAACAAAACCAAAGGTAGATTATTTTGTGATCAAATAAATATGTAGACAGTAACATATATAACAGTAAATAATAAATAAATTAGCAAACAAAATAAATAAACAATCCAATAAATATCATAGTACTATTAAAAGTAAGGCCATTACATGCTTACATATTTAAAATAGGTAAACAAAATTAACTTAACTTTTAAAAAAAAACTTTAACAAAAACAAATTAAAGAAATTTAAACAGTACATCATATAATTTCACTGACTTTACTACACACTTGGATAGAAATTAACAAAAAGAAATTATAATATCTCCAAGCTTTTAACTGTTTGCCAAACATACCCGGTATGTTTATTAAACCATGCAATGTTAAACGTGGAACTACCAAGTCTTTCCCATTAGTATAGCACCAAACCACTTTGTACATCTGTATAGTCAGACAGCCACTAATGACTGACCAACTGCCAAATGTTCAATTGTAATACCCCTTAAATTAATAAGTAGAATTTGGACAAGTATATTCCGAAAATTCAGCAGTAGAAGGACAAAGCAATGATAACGACATGGTACAGGAAAATATTTTTTACAGCGCATCAATACAGAATAGGAGATATGGCGCCGAAACAGGAAAGATAATTTTGGCTAACTGGGTGTTACAAACTTCAAAACAACACCAAGGGTCAAAACCATCTCACTTGCTGGTGCTTAGAAATGTATGACTCATTTAGCCGTCGTCTCATGAAGGGATAAAGGGTAGATGCAATTATAATGCCTCAAACATTCACAGCAACCCCTCTGCCACAATGGGCGGTAAAATATTCAAACAAAAAAAAATCCAAGTAAAAATGATTTTATACCATTCAAAATCTAAAAATGAAAATGGACTAACAATAAAATATTTAACAAGTAAGCACAAGAAAAATTTCAGTGAAAAGAACAGATATCTAGTATTTCTTCAATTAGAATTCATTAGAAGCACTTTGTGGTGTATTTGAGTAGAAATAAAAGATTAGCACTAAATATGAGCCGTGTCATGACAAAACCAACATAGTGGGTTTGCGACTAGCATGGATCCAGACCAGCCTACGCATCCACGCAGTCTGATCAGGATCCATGCTGTTCGCTTACAAACCTTATAACAAGTAGAGCAACTAGCTGATAGCGAATAGCATGGATCCTGATCAGACTGCGCAGATGCGCAGGCTGGTCTTGATCCATGCTGGTAGCAAACCCACTATGTTGGTTTTGTCATGACGGGGCTCAAATATAAATAACACAACACATGGTTTCAACAACAAAACAACATTCGAAAAAAATACATGAACTTCCTTTTAATCAACAAACAAAAATTTTACTTAACAAAAACAATTAAAATATTTGAAGATAAAATCATTTTGCTGAATTCTAAGACACACAAAAACAACAAAAAGAAACAGATCTGATGTATAGCCATGCAAAAAGTACACACAAAATGAAAAGGAAAATGATTTCAATTAAACTTTTCATAGAAAAGAACTAGGTGAAAACAAAACATTCATAAAGTTCTTTTGATGTGTTTGAAGTCATACCAGAAATTAAAGTGAAATAAAAAAACAACTTGCTCTGTTTACAGAGAAATTAGTTTACATGGCGTTCTGCTTAATTAAGACCAAAGGTGTTCCAATTTACTTGATTCTTGCAGGAATATATAGAATAGAAACTATGTTATCCAAAAACACCATAATCCGGAATCCATTCCAAATTGGACTTTTTCAAAGTCTAAAATTGTCAGTTATGTTACATAAAACTCTGTATATTCTCGAAAAAAGATGAAAATTATTGACATTTTTACATTTTTCAAATTTAATTTCACTCTCCAAAAGGGTTCCATATTATAGACTATCTACAGTACCTAATGGCAACCCTTGCCAAAATGTAGTCAGATATCACTGTATTGTTTTTAAGTAGACTTTGCCATATCTAAGTACAATTAATGTTTTGAAATAAGATACGTGTATATTCTTTAAGTGTTGGTTGTTTAAAAGAAGACATACTTTATCTACATGAAAAAGAACATAAACAAAATCCTACTAAAATCTGTTAATTCCTAAAACTTATTCCTATGGATATAATTTGTAGTAAATAAGTATCTCTACAAATTAAAAAATCCGGACAGTTATATTATCTGTCACCAAATTTATTCATTTATGAAAATGATTTTAAAGTTGTTTTTAAAGATTTTTTAGACAAGTTGAAGGAGTGTCCAAGGAAGGATGTCCTAAAATCTAACAAATTAAATATCAGGGACAATAAAATTAACCATTTCTCTCTTTTTCTATACTCCTGCAGTGTAAGAAATTATTGTTTCCACCTTTCTAGTATCCACTGGAAGTCTTATTTACATACAAAGTTTAGAACTTGTGCACTAATGTTCCTACTGCAGGTCAACTTTCTAGCTTTTCTGAAAAGATAAGAGAAAAAAATTGAAATGACATACAAAGATACAACCTTAATATTAGCAATGATATAATCATTCTCAGGGGATAATTAACAGTGATATATTTCACTGGTGGGGGTTAATACACAATGCTATATTTAATTGGTGGGGGATGATTAGCAATGTTATATTTCATTGGCAGTGCATAATAAACAAGCAATTATCATAGTATTGCAAGCAATCCATAAGTCCCCTACCGGTTAGAACCCCAGCAACATTCTGATGGGCCATTGGCCATTCAATTTTACCAGTGAATGAATGACATGAATGAACTTAAATCTTTTGAGTTCTAAGTTTGTCTATATCACAGTGATGTGTTAAGTTTCCCTGCCTAGTAAGGAAATTATGTTTATACAACCTTGTCATATTATTACGATGTGGGATTTTAAAGTAAATCCTATAAGGAATGAAGAAGTTGGAGTGAAAAATACCAATTTCTCGAAAAAAATCTAAGTTCAAGGGGGACATAATTCTGGAAATAGTCTTGCTAGAGTATTTAACCTTCTCAAAAATGTTGAGTGATAATAAGAAACATATATATGAAGTTTGAAGAAAAATCTAAGTTCCAGGGGGACATAATTCTGGAAATAGTCTTGCTAGAGTATTTAACCTTCTCAAAAATGTTGAGTGATAATAAGAAACATATATATGAAGCTTGAAGTAGATACATTAGGAAATAAAGAAGTAATTCAAAAAAGACCATTTTTTTTTCATAAAAATTCTAAGTTCAAGGGAGGTAATACTGATAATTTTTGTGCTAGAGTTGTAAACCTTGTCACTTATGATGTGGTTGATGACCAGAAACTTATATTTAAATATTGATGTAAACACCATAAGAAATAAAGAACTTATAGTGAAAAAGCTGAAAAAATTAAATCAGAAATCTTGAAATTCAGACTATTTGTTGCCATAGCAACCAGAATTTTCAACATAGGAAGAAAAGAAAAAGATGTGCATAATCTCCAGACTGCAATCTACCCATATTTCAAGTTTCATAAAAATATTTTCAGTACTTTTTGAGTTATCACTGGATCCAGTTTATGTGTTAAATTTGCCATATTTTCAGACTATTTGTTGCCATAGCAACCAGAATTTTCAACATAGGAAGAAAAAAAAGACGTGCATAATCTCCATACTGCCATCTACCCATATTTTAAGTTTCATAAAAATATTTTCAGTACTTTTTGAGTTATCACTGGATCCAGTTTATGTGTTAAATTTGCCATATTTTCAGACTATTTGTTGCCATAGCAACCAAAATTTTCAACATAGGAAGAAAAAAAAAAGACGTGCATAATCTCCATAATGCCATCTATCCATATATCAAGTTTCATAAAAATATTTTCAGTACTTTTTGCGCTATCGTGGGATCCAGTTTTGTGGATGGACGGACTGACTGATGGACTGACAGACAGACAGACAGACAGACGGACAGACAGACAGACAGACGGACGGAGGGTAAACCTAAAGTCCCCTCCGGTTAAACCGGTAGGGGACTAACAATGCTATATTTCATTGGTGGGGGAAGATCAGCAATGCTACATTTCATTGGTGGGGGATAAGAGACAATGCTATTTTCTATTGGTGGGGATAATTAGCAATGTTATATTTCTTTGGCAGGGAATTAATAGAAATGCTATCATATTTCGTTGGTGGGGGATAATAAGCAATGGTATATTTCATTGGTGGGGGATGATAAACAATGCTAAATTTCATTGGCACTGGATAATACACAATCCTATATTTCATTGGCAGGGGATCATTAGCAATGCTATATTTCATTGGCATGGCATAATTAGCAATGCTATATTTAATTGGCAGGGGACAATTAGCAATGCTATATTTAATTGGCAGGGGATAATTGGCAATGCTATATTTCATTGGCGGGGGACAATTAGCAATGCTATATTTCATTGGCAGGGGATAATCAGCAATGCTTTATTTCATTGGCGGGGGACAATTAGCAATGCTATATTTCATTGGCACAAGATAATTAGCAATGCTATATGTCATTGACAGGGGATAATTAGCAATGCTATATTTCATTTGTGAAGGAACAATTAGCTATGCTATATATCACTGGGGTAGAATGATTATCAACTTATTTTGATCACTTTTCTTACAAATATTAAAAACAATTATGTCAAATATTCAATACATGAAAAAATCATTATAAGAAACAAAACTATCTGGGCTAACATCATAAAACAGGTATCCTTTCATTTTGATGTTCCACATGTATGATATACTATAATATGAAAACTTTCTGTATAACTTACCAATTACATTAAGTTTACATAAAGGACATGTATGACTTCTAACTAACCATGGATCAACACATTTGGTATGGAAGTAATGCCCACATGGTAGCACCCGTAATTTCTGAAATAAGTAAATTTTCCTCACTATAACACAATGGATAGAATTCAATGAATGTAAATAAATAAAAGAAATCCACAAGATGACTTAGCTTTTTTGTATTTCTTACATTAAAAATGTTAAACAAACTCAAGATAAAAAGGGAAAAAAACAATGCATCATCAACATACAATTAAAAACTACTTTCTATAATGTAACCATTGACATATAACAGAGAAATATATTCTCCAAAGAAAACTGGCCATGAATAAACAAAAGTGCAGCATGACATTATCTGGAAATGTATCAAAATCATAAAGCAGTTCATATTTTAGAAAAATTCAACAGAATCATGAAAGTACCAGACTTGAGAAAAAAAATCAAAAATGTATCAGAATCATTGAGTAGTACCAGTTATAGGAAGAAAATTTCAAAAATGTATCAGAAACAAGAAGCAGTACCAGTTTTAGAAAAATGTATCAGAATGTTTCAGAATTATGAAGCAGTGTCAGTTTTAGAAAGAAAACTTCCAAAATGTATCAGAATCATGAAGCAGTACCCGTTTTAGTAAGAATTCTTAAAAAATGTATCAGAATCATGAAGCAGTATCAGGTTTAGAAAGAAAACTACAAAAATTTATTAGAATCATGAAGCAGTACCTGTTTTAGGAAGAAAAATTCAAAAATGTTTCAGAATCATGAAGTTTTAGAAAGAAAACTACAAAAATGTATCAGAATCATGCAGCAGTACCTGTTTTAGGAAGAACTTTTCAAGACATATTGCACATGTATCATTTGTCCCATCTGGTGAGTATCTTTTTATTTTCATCACAGCTAATGCTTGGTATGCTATTTGACGGAGGGTTTCCTGTACACATACAAAAATAACAACCATAAATAGTGGGGTATGGGGGGGGAGCTTTTGAGTATTTCCTTTAAACCTTTATTAAAAATGAAAAATTGTCACTTTGCTACAATAGGAAGTTAGTTTTAGATGTTTCAGTTATAAAATATATGTTTAAAGAAATTCATATACTTGTATATGAAAACTTTAAAGAGACAAACATGGGAGATGGCAACAAAAGAACAAGTTCAGTTAAACCTCTATCACGTCTTACAACATAAAATAGTCATTCAAAATAGTTTTACAAACTTTGAAAGAGTTGAAAGAGACATATAAAATGGTTTTGTACCTATTTTGATACCAACTTATTATAAGTAAGTTATAAATCCAGAGTATTTTCTGAATAATTATTATTAATCCATAACCCTATGAATTTGCCCTGCTTTGGATCTGGGACAGTCCATAACAAGTTCATAAGGGATTTCAGTATCAAAATATCAATACTTAGCTACCAACAGTATAGAGCCTAGTCAGACTGCACTGTGGTACAGGATGGCCTGGCTCTATACTGGTAGCAAAGGCTAGTCATTTTCAGCTATAGTACAGCAGGCTAGGGGTAAATTAATGCCAGGTAAAAGATTTGAATCCGAGGAAAATGGAAGTACAATGTGAGAATAGGAGCCGCGTCACGACAAAACCAACGTAATGTGTTTGCGACCAGCATGGATCCAGACCAGCCTGCGCATCCGCGCAGTCTGATCAGGATCCATGCTGTTCTCTTACAAACACTATTACAAATAGAGAAACTGATAGCGAACAGCATGGATCCTGATTAGACTGCGCGAATGCGCAGGCTGGTCTGGATCCATGCTGGTCGCAAACCCATTACTTTCGTTTTGTCGTGACGCAGCTTATTTGTAATCAAACCGTATTTACATCTATATAATCAGGATCCTCCCAGTTCTGTCCTCTCCTTGTCCGTATATAATGCATCATCATCAGAAACAAGATTCCCGTGTAAAAATAGTTCCAAAAATTCTCCTGATCTACCTATACAGAAATGCACACAAAAAATATAATGAACTTACACAAGAGAAATTGGTTTCACAGAGAAAAAGATGGTAAACATTTTAGTTTAAACATTATTTATTCAAGCATGACTGTTAAGAAAGCTTGTAGCTGATTTAAAACCACTCTTTATTTCATTTTCTAGTACCAACCGGTGCTGGTTTCTTTAGAAAACAAGAGCTGTCAGAAGGACAGCGCGCTCGACTTTTTTAGTGCTTGCCTATAAAACAAAACTTTGACAGTTAAGGGCACACAAGACTTTAACTAGGAATTTCTAAGTACAAATCAAGAAACATTTTCACAGAGTTATCTTCTCTTGCTTACAGATAGGTCTCATGATGGCACATAAGAACTCCAACTTCCAAAGTAATATCTCAAATGGTTAGGTCAACAAGTGGACAAGAATGAAAATTTTAACTGAGTTTCTAAGTCAAAAAGGGCCATAATTCAAATAAAATCCTTAACAGAATTACCTTCTCCTGCCCATGTTTGGGACCATGATGGTAAACAAGTATTCCAACTTTCAATTTAATATCTCAACCAGTTCAGTCAAAAAGTTGACTGGTACAAAAAACTTAACCAAGATTCTAAGTCGATAAAAGGCCTTAATTTTTAAAACAAATCCCTGACAGAGTTACCTTCTCTTGCGTACAGATGGGGGTAATGATGTGAAATAGCATTAAAAGTTTCAAAGCAATATCTCAAAGGGTTAAGGCAATAAGTGGATTTTACCCATATTCAATGTATTTTCTAAGTCAAAAAGGGGCATAATTCTGTCAAAAACCTTGACAGAGTTATGTCCTCTTGTCTGTTGATGAAGGTCGTGATGGTAAACAAGTATGGTCAGTTTCAAAGCAATACCTCCAATGGTTTTGAAATAAAGTGAGGTGGTACAAAAAACTTAACCAAGCTCAATACACTTTCTAAGTCAAAAAAGGGCCATAATTCTGTCAAAAACCTTGACAGAGTTATGTACTCTTGTCTGTAGATGGAGGTTATGATGGTGAACAAGTATGGTAAGTTTCAAAGCCATACTTGTAATACTTCTGAAATAAAGTGGGGTGGTACGAAAAACTTAACCAAGGTGTGACGCCAACGCTAACGCCGACGCCGAGGCGAGTAGGATAGCTCCCCTTTTCATAGAAAAGTCGAGCTAAAAATGTTATGGGCTTGAACCCATGATTTCTTGGCTGAGAGAGCACCTAAACCACCTAACCATCCCTTCCCTCAAAGTGGTAAACATTTAAGCTTAAATATTTGTCCTCTGCTGAAACATATTGTTTTCCTACATTTTCAAGTACTTTCTCAATACACTTCGAATTTGAAGGAATATTTTCTTTTTTTCATTTTAATTTTTTTTTCTAAAACCAAAGTAAAATGTATAAAACTCCATAAGTACAAAATGTAACATTTGCTACAAAATTATAGTATGCGATGGAAATAATTTCACAATTTGATGTATATGAATTCTACTGAAATCAAACACTATTGCATCATGGTGACTTCCATGCATTGCTGTTGTAAACAGGCTACAAATGTATTTTTTATTTAAAGGCAATACTGTTTTTTGTATTATGTCATTTTCATCAATATTCTTTACACATATTTCCCTCTCATTGTGTTCGACTTTAACAATATTCTAAATTTCCTCTTTCCTTCTCAGATCTTACCTTTCCCTCCATATTTGTATTTTTATCTTCCCCTAAACACACAACACCATCCCACTCATGGTAGCTTCTCCCACTGTACCGCCCACAGGTACCCCATAAGGTTACTGTGGTAAAATAATCCTGAAAAGAAATTTCAATATTTTACCAAAGACATTGAATTTGCTTTATTGGATATATGGATAAATGGTTTTGTAGTCTTAATTTGTTTTTTTCAGATCCTATGAAATTCTGCTTTTAGTTTCTTATTATGAGTATGATTAATTACATATTTCTGAAGTGCTACAAGTCTAGATGCAAGCCTTCCAGCATATCTCCTTTACCATTTAATGAGATATATATGAAATTCTGACAACCACACTCCTGCATAAGATTTAGTTTTGGGTTGGGGGTTGGTTTTTCAACACACCAACACAGTGACAATAGTGTTTATTACATCAAACTTATTAAATATGTTAATTTAAATACTTTATCACAATCATGAAATTACATATGAGTTTAATGTTCAACATGTAATTCCCATTGTTTACTGAACCAAAAAAGAAACTTTCGCAAAGTATGTGCCAGTTGTTCAAGGGTACCAGTTAGATGTACACACTTATATACATGTAGTAGCTTATAAAACTTGTTCTGTTTGCAAAATCGGTCAGCTAATCCCCGTATAAAAGCCCGATATGTTTATTCAACGTAAAAATCGAGTTTCAAAAGGATTGAAAAACTGTACTAACATATCTACATTCAAACTTGGAGAAAGTTCCTTTTTTGTTTCAGTATATAATACTGTATAAGTGGAAAATTTTATGATATAGAAATATATTTGCAATTTTTGCGAATTGGAATTATTAGCAAATATTCGATCATGCAAAAAATATTTCTGTTAACTTTCTTCTATCATTTGAAAACACGCTTTACAGCATCTTTACTGTTCAGGTACTAAGATTAATTTTTCTGATTGCTTGTTTGTTTAAGTTTGGTCATAACAAATCACAAATGTTTTAATAAAACAATATATGTGTTAATAAACAAATGAATGTTTCAGAATATGACAAAGCAATGTGTGATCAGGTCCTTTATAAAACTAACAATGTGTATTTCAATCAATTATATAAATAATAAAGTACTGAACATTCTAATAGAACGATTACAATAATGGCATATCCTGCTTTATTAAAAAATATCAAAACTGATATCGCAAAATTTTTGTAACGCATAAATATCCACTAAAACAGTGTGCCTATTATAGAATAGTAAAATAGTAAAAATTGGTTAAGAAAATCTCTGTTCTTTTCATTTTTAAGGATTTTTATAGTTTTTGTGTGAATGAGTGCTTTATTAAAGACATGTACAACATTAATGCAGATCTATCAAAATGTTCACTACACTCTGACCTTTGAAATTTTGACACTACATCGTTTAGTAAGCTTTAAGTAAATCATGCTAAAAAGTCAGGCCATTGTTACCTCCAAATAAATAATAACTAGATACCAATAAATGGTAATGAAATGGAAATCTTATAGCAGTAAAACACAGTTTTGACCAATCTCTTTCAACATAGCTGTACATCACAGTCTTTCACAATATTCTACAGGAGAGCAATATAGATTTACAAAGGACGTGACAATTTGTCTGTTGACCCTTGAATGTCTTTACTCAATATAATGATTAATAAGCTATCCTATGAAAGTTACGTGTATGTTGCATTTAGCATGAAAGAATCTAAAGACAAACAAACAAAAAAACAACAACCTAAAACATAAGCAAAACTTAGATTATATATACTCCCTTGTTGTAAAATATTAGGTACGTTAATATAAAACTTGCAGTTGATCTTACCTGACTATTCTGAATATCCTTTACTATGTTGTATAAAAATCTTGTTTTCAGTCTCATCTTGCTGAAAAAAAAGTAACAAGAGCAGTCAAGAAGGGCAGAATCCCCAAAACTGTTCTCAGTGCCGCATACACGTAGTAAAAACATTTCTA
Source organism: Ruditapes philippinarum (assembly GCF_026571515.1). Lineage (NCBI taxonomy): Eukaryota > Metazoa > Mollusca > Bivalvia > Venerida > Veneridae > Ruditapes > Ruditapes philippinarum. The sequence continues at coordinate 57,436 of NW_026853966.1, forward strand.
ATGATTCCATATAAATCTGACTGCTGTCCAGTCTTACGTATTTGTGTAAATTATTAAACACCGTGTATAGTGTACAAACATGTTTGGATTTTACTTCACTCTACGTTTTCACATTATTTTAACTCGAACGCCTGGTGCCGCACATGGGGGACAGGTTTTTAGCCCACATTTTTATGGAGCACATTTCACATCACCACTCTTCACTGATGTCTGCACAGCGGATTTACAGACGAGCACAACTTAGAAGTAAAAGTAAATCAAAGCAAGACAATTAAGAAAATTGTTTACCTTGACAGCAAGTTTAGCATATTTGTGATATTTTCTGATATGTCAACTAATGCCACTGGCTTTGAAAACATCTGGCTTAAATCAATCTAAGTAAAGAAATGAGAATAATATGTTATTGTTGTACATTTATCAAAATATCACTATAAAATAACTAGGAATATGTCCATAAAACACTGATGCCTCAACACTATATGGTTTTGGCAGTCCATAGAGAAAAAGCATGACAGCATAAAAGAGTTTCATTCCAACTTGATTGATATAGATCTTCTAACAGTAAACATGCAGTGCTTCAAATGATAAAGCCTTAAACTGGTGTCACCATTATTTTAATGAATACATTCTGTACAGAAAGCTTTTAATTTACAAACAATATTTCTAATATTATCACTTACAATGTATTATGTAATTGAAAACTTGTCAAGAAGCATTTTCATTTGAATGATATTTCCTGATATATCATCAAAAATCAATAATAAATTCAATTAAATAAATAACCTTGTACTTTATGTTTCGTAATGATTTATAAAATCAAAATTTCAATAAATAATTGTAACACATTATTACAGTGTCTATCATTTCACTAAATTATTGGAACATACATTGTATGTCCCAACTGAAACATAAGTGGATTGATTGGTTAAAAGGGTAATCAATGAAACAACTTAAAAATTGATGTTTCATACCTCTTTGATGATTTTCGGGTTCAAAGTCAATATTATAATGGCTGAGGCCCCAAACATCAATGCTCTTTTCATCTGAAAAATATAAAATATGCCAATACTAGTTCAATAGTAAGGTTGATCCCTGATCAATTATCTCAAGCAGACAGGCATAAGGGTGTGAAACTTCATTGTTAACTACAGTGTTGCCTTAAACCAAGCCTCCATCCGCTCTGAGCAGTATAGGAGAAAGGAGTTTTCACCTTTAATTGATCTGTTCCCACAGTTTTCGAGGCAGATTGATAGCTTAATTTTGCATAAACATAGTGGAGAGGATGTCCACCTTTCAGTATGGGAACATTTTATGGGAGATTTAACCATCTTATAGATTTAACATATCTATTTCAGCTTGATTACGAAAAAAGTTCTTGCAACTTATATTAATCAGTTTCCAGTTTGATCAGTACAGGTGTCATATGAGGAATTATGATCATTACACTTGTAGGGCTCAGACCCATGTTTCCTTCTTGGGTCAAGAGGCAGATACCTTAACCACTAGGCCACCATTAATGACTGTGTATTATAAAGGTTGAAGGGGCAGCACGAAATACCCAAATACACCCAAATATACCCAAATATTGCCCAAATATACCCAAATATTGCCTAAATATACCCAAATATTGTCCAATTATACTAAAAATAAATGTTTTATACTAAAAAAGTGTCGTTTTAATCATGAATACAATATACACTTTCACTAAGGTATAATCAAACATACCCAAATATACATTTTCCTATCATTGTGTTTTGAACCAAGATACAGTATATGTACTCCATTAAAGCTATATTTTTTAATAACATGGACATTCTTCTTCTATATGATATGAAATTTCAACAAAATTACACCTTAAAAATGTAAGTGTAGACAACAAATATCATATCTTGAATTAAAATTGCATTCATAAAGAAGCGATATTGTAGATAAGCAAATGTCACAACTTTATTTTCTTACAACATCTTAACTGCCCCTTTCAACGGAATGAATGAAAGTTATAGCAGGCTAAGTCATATTATTTTATAAAGATTTATTTATTTCTCATTATAATCTATATTTTATACAAACAAAAATAAATATTGCTATATTTGGGCAATATTTGGGTATATTTGGGTGTATTTGGGTATATTTGGGTATTTCGTGCCGCCGGGTTGAAGCAATTACAGTAAAATGCTAGCTCAATATTATTTTCTTACCCTCTCCACAACACTGGGGCACTCCCCTACAGTTCCACCACCAGTACTGACTGCCAGCTTCTCTGTGTAATTCAAAACTGCTACCCAACCATCAGGTAATCGTGCAAAACTACCTTCATCCTCTGCACAGTTGGCAGGCAGCTGCAGAAAAAAAATAGCAACATGTTATGACTTATATGTAAATTGTAAACAAATTATGGACTCACAATTTATAGCTATTTCAGTGAAATGCACATTCCTTCTTCTTCCAATACTGTACATAACCCACTCTGGGGCATTGACGTACAGGGTGTATGTACAAAGTGTTGTGCGGCGAATAAGTGCAGATTTAAAAGAAGAACATGTTAAAAATAAAATCGACTCCGGCATATTAGGGCCCCATGACTAGTCCTCCCTTGAAGGCCTCAAGGTTGACTGCTGTGGCTAGGTGCTCTGGAAGCTGGTTCCACAGGCGGATGGCCGAAGGTACAAAGGAGAACTTCATGGTGTCTGTTCTGCAGAATGGGACATGGAATCTGTGTCCGTAGCCATGACCACCAAGTGTCAGGGGTGGAAGTACTGTGCAGCTGGGATGGCTATGAGGTTGTGCATGATCCTGTAGACCATCACTAGCTTGGCATTGGAGCGGCGGTGCTGTAGAGTTGGCCAGCCTAGGTCTGTCATCATTGCAGTGGTGCTGCTGGTAGTTTTGTAATCGCCTTTTACAAATCGGGCAGCTCGCCTTTGGACAGCTTCGAGCTGGTTGATGTTGGTGGCTGTGTGTGGGTCCCAGACTGTGCCTGCATACTCCAGGATTGGTCTAACAAGGGTCTTGTAGGCCTGGGCCTTGATGTCTTGTGGGCAGCTTATGATGTTTCTTCTAAGGAATGATAGAGAGTTATTGGCCTTCTTGATGGTAGATTCTGTGTGTATGTTCCATGAAAGATTATTTGCGATGTTGACACCAAGGTACTTTCCACTTTTGACAGATTGAAGAGTTGATTGGTGTACCTTGTAAGCATAAATGATGACATTTAAAAATAACTAGTATCCATGTTAACAAAGTTACTTACCAGATGCATTCTACCATCAACATTGTTTTCACGGCCGATATCGAGCATTTTCCCCCAAATTCTAGCATCAAATACGTTGACATCTTCAGTTCCGCTTGACTGGCTACCAGCTGTCAAACGTTTGAATGCTGTTTTCTCCGCCTTTGTAACTTCAATCAAAATTCTTTTTTCTGCTGAAGCTAACTGAGGTACAAATGCAACGAAAACGAGCACTGGCAAAGTAAAACAATTTTTCCTGACGGCTTTTTTCATGAAAAACGAAGCGGTCAGCAGTGCAGCGACTGTTAACTCGGCCATATTTGTTATTGCGTAAATGGGAAGGTATAATATACTGCTAGCGATAACGTTGTCATCAATTTACTAAATCGTTAAAAAAAATTGTCGGATTGTATTTCATATTAGCTCTCCGGAAACTATTTAAATGAATCAGAAAGTTAAAATACAGAGTGTATTTATATGTCTGAATGAATATTGCGACTTCTTATATGACAGTTATTCGATATTTCATGGATAATCAAACTTCTCACCTATTTCAGTCAAATAAAGTCACAATTAATGTATTTTCCATTTTTTGCCAAATGATATACGGGTAGAGCAATGTTAGTTTCAGCTGCAATGTAATTTGAAAAAGATATATACATTTATTATATACTTATAGATGAAATATTGATGAAATAAAATGCGTATTTTCAAACTAAAAATTTATTTTTCACTGCAGTCTTCTGTCCCAGCTGCAGTGAAACATATTTTCCGTATTTTCACTGCATGATGTCTTGCCGGACTACTTGTTTTCTAAATTATGGTGGGGGGAAAATCCCGGGATCGCCTACATAAAAGCCGGGATCCGGGATCGTATTAAACATATAGTAATCCCGGGAATTGACCACCAGTTCTCGGTGTCGACGATAAATTATCGATTATCTCATGCATTTCGTCAAAGATATGCTTGTGATTTTTATTGTTGATGGCTATGATATATTTTTGTATTTGAATGATTTTCGGTACTGTATACATGTTTCTTGGTTGGTTATTTCATATGTTTGATAATGAAAACGTTTTATTAATAACAGCCGTACTACAAATACTACAATTTAGAAATAAAGTTTAGATTATTTTATTATTATTATTATTATTATTATTATCTGAATGTTTTTGTAGAGCTTTTTGAATAAGTTTGATTTGTAGTAGGTATGAAAAAAAAATCTGCTAACGTATTTTTTCACACATGAGAGAGTTATCAAGTGACTGTTGGTGTGTCCATCATAAACATCATGATAAAAGTTTAATATACATGTATACATACATGTAAATTCTTAAATGTATTTACCAAACTTTTATCATAATATGATAATATGATAATTATGTAATAAGAAAAAGTAAATATAAGTTGTCAATCAAGTCATTTATTTATATATATACATATGTATTTTCATAAATCATTAATGCAAATTGTTAATTAAACAAAGAGAGATACCGGAAATTGACCGTCTGCCATATCATATTTAGAAAAGCCGGGATTGTATTAGATATATAGAGATCCCGGGATTAGACCACTGCCATGTCACATTCAGAAAAGCCGGGATCGTATTTAACAAAGAGAGATACCTGAAATTGACCGTCTGCCAAATTACATTCAGAAAAGCCGGGATCGTATTAGATATATAGAGATCCCGGGATTTGACCACTGCCATGTCACATTCAGAAAAGCCGGGATCGTATTAAACAAAGAGAGATACCTGGAATTGACCGTCTGCCAAATTACATTCAGAAAAGCCGGGATCGTATTAGATATATAGAGATCCCGGGATTTGACCACTGCCATGTCACATTCAGAAAAGCCGGGATCGTATTTAACAAAGAGAGATACCGGGAAATGACCGTCTGCCATATCATATTTAGAAAAGCCGGGATCATTTAGATATGTAGAGATCCCGGGATTAGACCACTGCCGTGTCACATTCAGAAAAGCCGGGATCGTATTTAACAAAGAGAGATACCTGGAATTGACCGTCTTAGATATATAGAGATCCCGGGATTAGACCACTGCCATGTCACATTCAGAAAAGCCGGGATCGTATTTAACAAAGAGAGATACCTGGAATTGACTGTCTGCCAAATTACATTCAGAAAAGCCGGGATCGTATTAGATATATAGAGATCCAAGCTGGATCACATTTATAAAAGCCGGGATCGTTTTAGAAAAGCAGTGTCTATCATCACCACCATCATCGTCGTCATCATCATCCTAATCATCATCACTAATAAATCAAGTTATTATAACAAAGGGAAAATTATTATTGAGTGGCATGCGGCATAGTTTAAATATATATAATAATGGGTATATAACGAAGGTCAATACAAGTTGGCAATTAATTAATTCTATGATAATATACATGTATCTAAATCATATATCAGTAAGGTAGAAGTAGCTAGTTCATTTTGAACAAACACAAAACAGAACAGAACTTTTATTTCGGATTTATACATAGTACATCATCACATACATAATAATATTCAAGTAACATGTACTTTCAGTGCAATCAATGTAAAGAAATCATGATATAAATAATATAAAGAAATCAATAATTGTAATGAAACTTACGTTGATTGTTATTAAGCCTCAGATAAGTGAGGATGAACATATTTAAGGTAGAAAATCAATATCAAAACTTTAAAATAAAAAATTTTGATCTAACATTGAACATAATTTAATAGTGAAGTTCTACCAGTCATAACATTTTTGTAATAAAATGCTAATTTACACAGTTCATTTCTATTATTACTTTGCACCACGGATTTATATTACATTATATAAATCCGTGCTTTGCACCAATGCAATAAATTTGTAGCTACTTGGGTTAACAAAATAATGTCTTTTAATATAAAGGTTACGAATATTTGTATAGCATGGGCATATAAGATCAAAATGAAATTCGTCTTCTAAGTCTCTTAAAGCAGCACGCCTCCAGATTCATGCTTATTTTTATAAAAATTTTGACAATGTTTTTGAATGTTTTATATTGTAAAATAACCAAAAGGAAGCCATTTATACATTATCAATGGCACTTACAAGCCATGTAAATTACCAAAAAGTGGCGAAAAATGTACCAAGATTTTAATAAAGAAATTATTAAAAAAAAAGATAGAAGTTTCAGGTAATAATTAACATGATATACGCGATTTATGCCTGATTTTGTCGTATTTATAACGTTTATAACGTTAACCTGTTATAACCATACATATCACCTTCCGGCCCTACGCTGACGTGTATTAATGTCTTTAATACACTTGGCAGATCTAATAGTAGCATTTCAAAAAAAAAAAAAAAAATATATATATATATAATCAAAACAAATAGACTTTGAAGTTCTTTCGTTGAAATTCTTGTCTACTCTTCTACTGTTCTGTACAGAGATGTTTTCTGTTTGTGTGTTCAAAGCAGTAGAACCAAGAAGCAAGTTTTATTTTCATTTTTTTCGGAATCAAACAGTTAACTGTAAAAGTGAAAGTAGGTTGTCAGCACGAATCGCTTTATTTTTATTATGAGACCTTAAGCGTATTTAGTACAAACACATTTTTGTTCCTATTGAATTTGAAGAAATAATACGACAAATTCATTCCGAAAAAAATGAAAATAAAACTTGCTTCTTGGTTCTACTGCTTTGAACACACAAACAGAAAACATCTCTGTACAGAACAGTAGAAGAGTAGACAAGAATTTCAACGAAAGAACTTCATCAGTATCAGTATTATGAAATATCAATTTTAAGTATAATTAATCTTTAATGCAATAGCTATTAAATTCGAATTAAGGTGTTGAATTTTTTAATTGCTTCATCATTATATAGTCTGATTTTATTGACCTGTCAATTATGAATACATTATAGCACTCATTTACATATTCGATCTCACTTCGTTTTTTTCCGTTTATTTTACGAGAATTAATATGGAGTGTATCACTTACGTTTGGAAAACTATTACTTGATTAATGTAGTTTCTTGTAACATCCGCAATAGCACAGTCGGTTAAGTGATTACCTAATGCATGAGGGGTCCGAGGTTCGATCCCCTTTTTGACATTCTTTTTAGACTTATTCTTTCTTTATTTTTAAGTATATTTTAATGAAAATGGTCAAGCGCTTGCAATTTGTCTACACGGATATGAACCAACTAAGAAACTTTGAATTGTCACATTTTATATTGTATAATTACATTTATTGATTTTAATCGGAATGAATTTTCAGTATTAATTCTTAAACATTGTTATATACAAATATATAGTATTTACAAAAAGGTGCAAAACATATTAAATACGGAACAACCATAACTATAACTTAAAAAACATGTTGAAAATAGTTATGAATAAAAAAAAATACTGGACATACTGTCTCGATCCTACAACACGTTGAACATTCAGATAAATATACCAGTGGTTTACCCTATTGCACTATAACGGTCAGTGTAACTAATTCAAAATAACAAGATGAATTTAATCACATCTTACTGCGCACATCTCACGGAATTTACCGAACATTTATCGAATATTAATATATTCTGTGCATTGACCGTATAATCAGTATGGAATTGACAGGTTAATAAAATCAAACAATATTTTTCATTTACCATGATCTTGCACATATAAATTTTCATCAAGTTATGTAACGTGAATTACTATTTTCAATGTTATACGAACCGCAGCCAGAAAGGCCGGGATCGTATTAAAACATATAGGGATCCCGGGAATTGACCAGTCCAAGAATATATTTTTCAGATAAGCCGGGATCGTATTAAACATATAGGGATCTCGGGAATTGACCAGTCCAAGAAGATCTTTTTCAGATAAGCCGGGATCGTATTAAAACACATAGGGATCCCGGGTATTGACCAGTTCAAGAATATAGTTTTTAAGAAAAACCGGGATGGTATTAGACGTACAGATAAAGAGTAAATTATCATTCGGTCTATTGGCCATAGTCGGAAGTGTAACTAAACACCTTTAATACACCAATGTTAATTAACACCAGGGACGATACGTTTTGGGTCCTGTACTGGACATATTTTTTAAGGAAAATGAGGTCCGCTACAGTTCTTTTTCATTTTATATTAAAAAATGACAAATCATTTGTTTTTCTTTTAAAAATATTCATTTTAGACATTCATATCTGTTTATAAGTGAAACATGTTATTTTTATACGATCCATGGAACTTGATTACTTGTTAAACATCTGTAATATATACCTTATGTTTTACAATTGTATTCTTTTCTTTTTTTCTTCAACGTGAAAGCCTTCTGGTATAGTATATATCATTAGAAAAACAACAAGACATTTGTTAATTTGCAGATAAATCAGCATTTTTATATAGTATTTTACACGCCTTTTATGTAAAATAAGCATGCCAATTATGTCGAACTTGTATTTACAATAATGTATAAATACTCAACCATAATGGTCACGAAAAATAGTTGATTTTCCTTATTAGATATAAGCACAGATATTGATACATCTATGCTGAATTTAACTGTGTGACGTCACAAGTTGCTTCTCCAGTCTATTCAACTCCATGATATAAGAGATCCCGGATAATCGCATTAAGAAAAGCCGGGATCGTGTAAGATATAAGTTTGATAAGTTTGATAAGTTTATTTCAATATTCCATTGGACCAAATGGTCCATGAGGATAAACAGATACATGATACATGGCAAGACAGTGTTAAAGCATAATACATACAATAACATGTGTAAATGGAGAAGGTATAACAAAATTGGTATAATCATCAATAAAATTGAACATCTAACAAAAGGACATTCAAATGTATTCTAATGTTAAATAAATTACCATGTCTAGCAAAACTTACAGAGAAGTTTGAATTTCATACATTGTTTTGAGTTAAAATTTGATTAAGATAATGTTATATTAATATTAATGCGGTTATCATATAAAATTTATATTCATATTTGGGCTTGAGTATCTGTAAATAGCTGTTTCTTTTGTCGAATCAAAATACAAAACAAACAATAACCATTTGTCGGTAAATTTTTAGATTTATAGAACGTGAATCAATTTAAAAACAAAATTTAAATGAAATTTTTGACAAAAACTCGGATGTTTATTACTGTATAATAAGAAATTTATCTTTATACCTTGGGGTTCGAGAGTACGGTGTAATGTTGTTTGCCGAAACAAAACACAAAGAACCCACCATAAACTAATTAAAGTCAGTAAATTTAGCTATAGAGAGTGGTTCGATTTAAAAAGGACGCACAATCTTCTAAGAATTCATTTAGCTATACATTTACAAATATATATCCTTGACATGTATCTTCTAAACTAAAGCATTCACTAATTCAAAATTATTAAGCATAAAATTTAACTATGCATTTACATATATATTATTGACATAATTTATCCATTTCACTAAAATTTCACTTATTCAAAACAAAATAAATTAATCAACTTAACAATAATGACTACTAATTATTTGTGTATAATCTTTTCTTTTTCTTAGTGTAAAAGCATTGTTTACAAATTTTCCTAATTTACGTAATGTGCATACATTTTCAGAATTTAATAATTCAATGAATTTTGGCATATTTGGACGTCTCCAGTAATAAGGCGGTATCAGACTTTTTCTTAAATCATTATATACTTTGCATTCTAATATGAAATGGTATTCGTCTTCTAAGACATTACATGAAAAACATTTTCTATCATTTAAAGGAGTACTATTTGGTTTAGTCCATCTACCTGCTATATATATAAGATATATATATCCCGGGAAATTGACCATTACCATCTTGCTTTCAGAAAAGCCGGAATCTATTAAACAGTACAGAGATCCCGGGAATTGACCACCTGTCATACACGTCAAAAGTTTTTTTTTGTTATCAATTATGTTAAAGTATATCTTCTGATCTTTTCTAAAAATAATATTTAAATACATGAACATAAAATTAAGCCAAATATTGTATTAACAAAAACTTTGATTTTTCCAATTATACTATAATTACAAGTATTGTGATTTCCGCATTTTAAATTTGTTAATAAATAACTCGAAATATATTTAAGTCTTAAGTTAAATTCATTTACTGTTCATTACATACAATTAAAGAAATAAATAGTTAACATTTAATCGCCTCTCATTACGACAATAATCAACATGAGTTTTCCCTATATATTTAATACGATCCCGGATCCCGGGCGTCCCGGATCCCGGATCCCGAGATTTTCCCCCACCCTAAATTATGCCATTATACAACATTTAAGGGAATTTTTTTCAATTGAAAAGTCTAAGGGGAAAATTGTAGATCTATGTAATAAACAGAAAATACAAGTTTTATTTCATCGTATGTTATGAAAACTATCATATTTCATAACACACGACGAACATAAAACCTGTATTTATAGAAAAAAATGAATATCCTGTATTTATTCTGTACTTATATTATTAACTAGATATATCAACCTTGATATTTCTAATCCAACACATCAGCTAGATTAGTCACAAAGAAACTCATAACTGGCGAAAATGAATATATTTAAAGCGCGGTAAAAAATAATTATAATCACAATAAAAGTAAAGTAATGTACCATTTATTTTATGCACGTAATTTGCAAGTCTTAAACTGGATAAACTGGCTAAATTTGACAGGAACATTAAGACAAATTGTGAGTCGCCTTACTAGATTTTCCGTTTGAAACTAGCGCTGCCCATATGTATTATGACGTCGCGACCCCGAACATTACCGAATGAATGACGTATGGTTACGACGTCAGACTTTCCAGGCAACAGTGAAGGCGCTACGTTGGTAGGGACAAAAAAATAAAAGATGCTCCTTCAAATAACTTGATAATTCCGGTGTAAGATGAGGACAATTCATCCGAAGTGGATCAATATTCCAGACGTGGTCCTCATTGAGGTTTTTAAATACTTGTCGGATACAGAACGCGCAAAAGCTGCGCTCGTGTGTGAGAATTGGAGCAGGATATTCAATTCACCGTGCCTGTGGAGATCTCGTTCGTTTGAACTTGGCGGCTACAAGGCTCAGACCCACGGCTTACGTGCATGCAGATTTGCGGAAAACTTTGGTAAATACTTACGTTACATGGCCATAAGCTGCAGCCACCCTTCATACCATACGTGTAAATTATTTCAGAAGTCCATCGACGATTTTCTCGCCTCACTTAAAGATGCCGAGACGCAGCTGTACGAGTTTGAGTTTTGTAGATTGGAACTTGAGCGTTACTGGAAATTCGATACTCACAGAGAAAAGCTGATAAGTATTTTATCAAAATTTCTTAAAACACAGAAACTTCTTCAATGTTTTGACATGTCGTCTGCACAATTTCCAGCGTTCGGTGGATGCCGCGTTCTGGACGCTATTGCACACCAATCCGGTAGCTTTATCCAGGACATGATTTTGGAAGATTTTTTCCACTCAAGATTGGCAGTTCACCTAGTGAAAAAGTTTAATAAAGTCATCGGAAAATTTTCCAATTTGAAATATTTGTCGCTTAACTACAACTGTTTATCCGACGAAATCCTGGAGACCTTCTCAAAGTCCCTTCAGGGCAAACTGCATTTTCTGAATATCAAAGTGTTCAGAAACGATCCCCACTTTCATCGAATATCCGGCTTGGCTTGGAAGCAGTTTTCACGAGCGTGCCCGCGCTTGCGCGTGGCGGTCTGGTTTGAGAGCATCGGAATGCACCAGGAAATAGTGCCAATACTTGTGAAGGAGGCGCCTATAAAAGATATCCATATATGGTCAGGATATGATGACGACCTGGACTGGAGACTGTCAGAAACAATTGACCATATTACAAACACATACGCAAATGCGATAGGTTAGTGATTGTTTTTTCAAATCTTTTCAAGTTACTTCTTACATTGAAGTTATTAATTACTAGATTAAACAAATCAAAATATGCATATATCATTTCGTTGTAAATTGGTAATAAAAGTAATAAGAAGCTATATATTATTTAAATGTAAATCAAGAACCAAGTAAGTTACTAGTAGTTAATTATTTAAACTATGTTTACACTGGGACATAAGATAACTTATGTCCCAGGTTTACAAAATGAACAAGACAGTCTGAAGGACAGCTAAATCCCCTTCCGCAGTGAACATGTGTACTTTCTCACCTTTTACCAACCATGACCTTGATGTTGTGTCATGCATATCACAAGCACATAGTCTCAGGGTGGTGATTATTTGTGCCAAGTATTTAAAATCTTCCATAAAATCAAAAAAGTTATGGCGAACATATAGCATTGACATTGGGTGTAGCAACCTGGATGTTGAACTCTGCAGATTGTGTCATGGTGGTGATCATTTGTGCCAAGTAATTTTAAAACCTTTGAATTGTCAATAAGTTATAGAGCTGACATGACATGAATAGATGGTTTTTTTTTACATTGGACCTTTGAGTGTGACACTGACCTTTAGGATTGTGACTTGATTATTGTGCTCTGCCAATAGTGTCATAATGTTGATCATTTCTGCCAAGTTATCATAAACGAAATGTAGACTTTTTACTATTTGCCTGTAAATGTGACATTGACCTTGGGGGTAGCAATTCAATTATTGCGTTGTGCACATCGTCTCATAATGGTGATCACTTGTGCCAAGCTATTAAAAAAAAATCACAGGTTTAAAAGTTATGGAGGGGACACGAAATGTAGACTTTTTATTATGATATTAAGACTTTTTAACATTTGACCTTTAAGTGTGACCTTGACCTTGGGGGAAGCAATCCAGTTTTTTGCGCTCTGCACATCGTCTAATTATGTTAATCACTTGTGCAAAGTTATTTAAATAAATCAGCGGTTTAAAAGTTATAGAGCGGACACGAAAATGTTAAGGACGGACAGATAGAGGCCATTCCTATAATCCCTTTTCCGCTACGCGGAAGGGGATGAACAAAATTTCAACAAAAAAAAAAACTTTGTAAAGCGACCAGTGGTAAAGCCACCGTGTATGCCCTGCTATTTTGGCGCCAAAACATAGCCTGTTAATGATCATGATCAACACGGCAGGGCGGTGAAAAATAGAAGGTTTATAGTGTTTCATTTAACTCGCACATCCACGGTATGGAGTTCGGGGTTATAATTGACCAACATACTATACGTGCATTTAATTTACTTTCATTGTTTTTGTATTTAAAGAATCAGTATCATTTGAGCTTGACAACACCCAAGAAATCGTTGACCAACCCTTACTACACCTTGCAGCAAAGTGCAAAAAGCTGAAAGAGCTGTCAATAAATGCCATGATTTCCATAAAAACTGTAGAAGATATTTGTGAAATGCTGAGAGAGAAAACAATTGGTAAGTATTTATATCTGATAAAGGGAACATTTTCATACATTTTCCATAGTCAAAATATTTTGAGTACTAGATTCTCAGACATTTTTGTTCTGGGTCAAAATCTTCCTGCTTCTATAGGGGAGATAATTTTTATAGGTTAGTGATTTTTTTTTCAAAGTTATTTCTTGCATTGAAATTATTAATTACCAGATGGAGGTCTGGGTCAAAATCTCCCTTCTTTTAAAGAGGAAGATATTGCCCATTAACAAACCAGCACAATATATGGATGTACTGTACAACAGAGATGTTATCTATGTCTCTGGGTACAATTAGTTAGACAACCTTTTTTCAATATTGGCTTTCATTAAGAGAAAAAATATTTATATTAAAATTCTAGGAAAAGTTTTAGTATTGCTTCTGCAGTTACATGTACAATGCACATGTTTATTGATCTATCAGAACAGAATTGACCACTGATTATTTTCAATTATTTTCTGTCAGCAACAAGAAAAATATGGTCATTTATTGGAAACATAAATGTCATCAGATTTTACATTTAGTCAGCAACTAAACCATTTATAACTAATAACTATAAAATTATCTTTGTTATAATTAGATCTAATAACTATAAATAATCTTTGTTATAACAAATAATTTTAGATTATCTTTGTTATACCTATAATATCTATAAGTTATTTTTTAATAACAAATAACTATAAATTATCTTTTTTATAACTTAAAGCTATAAATTAACTTTGTTATAATTAATAACTATAAATTATCTCTTTTGTAAGTATAAACTATCTTTGTTATAACTAATAATTATGAATTTTCTGTTTTTTAAACTAATAACTCAAAATCATCTATTATAACTAATAGCCATAAATTATCTTTTTTTAACTATATAATAACTCTAAATTATCATTTTATATACTAATAGCTATAAATTATCTTTGTTATAACTAAAAACTATGAATTATCTTTTTTTACAAGCTAATAACTATAACAAATAGCTATAAATTATACTTTTTTTGAAACTAATAACTCTAAATTATCATTTTATATACTTATAGCTATAAATTATCGTTATTATAACTAAAAACTATAAATTATCTTTGTTATAACTAATAGCTTTAAATTATCTTTGTTATAACTAATAACTCTAAATTTTCTTTGTTATAACTAATGACTATAAATTATCTTTTTTTACAACTAATAAAAAATACCCAGATTTTAAAAAAAGGAAAAGGATTCAAGATAGCTGTGATAATTTCTATGTTATGTGTGATTTATGTCCAATTTAACAGTATTTTTCATTATATTTCAACTGCTTTACTAACACAGTAACAGCTATTTTTTGGTGTGTATATTTTGACCTTTTTGGTAATTTACAAAGGTTATAAGTGCTGCTTGCAATGTGAAAATTATTTTCTTTGTTCGAAGCATTTCATTAAAACAGTTATGTGAACTTTTAGAGGGTGGTGTTAAGTCATATTACCTACAAGGGCAATATATATTTAAAATGTGTTACAGAACTTTAAGAGGGCAGTGTATGTCGAAATTACCTAAAAAGGGCTATACATGTATATATATATTAAAAATACGTGTTACTTTTAGTGGATAGTGTGTGTCAAATCGCACTAATCAGCTATATATAAAACTATGATTTTCTTTATCAGATCTGTCAATGCTGCATGTAACCTTTTGTGGAATTGGAAGTCAGCTCGTCTCAGAGGAGGAACTTGATCAGCTGCGTCGTCATTATACACACATCTTACAAGAAATTGGCACCGAGTTTCGACTCACCAGATTCGACTTTTAATAATTTTCTATGTTTTAATGTCTAATTCCACAACAGGTCACATGCTATACAATTGTTTGTTTTTTTTCTTAAGTCATAACTTTTATATTTATTTTGATTGAAATTAATTTATCAAAAGGTTGTTTGTGGGTTTTTTTATTTGTGCATTAACATTTCTAAACTTCTTTTTAAAATCAATTTATTTCCAAATTAGTGATATTCTTCATCTCTAGCATAATTCATTCTTTTTTTAACTTTACAGTAAAAAAGCACAAATTCATTTTTTATATCCAAAATTTATCAAGGGAATGTTTGGAAATTTATAAATAACACTGGGAAATTTAAAAATAACATGAAAATACGTATCCAGTAACAGTATCTTTCATGTTTTTGTTGTTATTTTTTCTGTTAGATTTACGAGAGCTGCTGGTGACCTGTTGTGGATTGACAGACATAGAATGGAATATGTTAGAAACTCTTCGATCTACATACAAACCAATATTTAAAGAACGCAAAATTGATTTCCAATGCACCTCAGATCTAATCATTGAGTCATCTATTTAATAAATATGTGTTTTATTTATCAGAGCTGTTTATGAAGAAAAATGAAATTATTGTCTGAAAAAGTGTTTTGTTATTTTACATTTCCAAATCATCTGTGAAAGTTGAATTTGTTTCATAAAACAGAAAAAATACCATGCAATAAGGATGCTAAAATAACCCTGATACAATTTTAATCATTTATTACATACTTTTGGCGGTTTATAGAAATATATCAGTGATATAAATGCTGGTAATTCACTGTTTAAAACAGTGAAATTATCAATTTGATAATTTCACTGTTTTGAATTTTAGCCCCTTTACGTTGTTTCAGTGAAGTACCAGCGTGCTCAGTACTGGGAATCAACTTAATGACGTCATAAATGACGTCACGTTGTATTATTATTTGAAGCGCTTTTCATTTCGTATTAGGTTAAATGTCTTTTTAAACATTTCTTTACATATAATAAAAAGAAAATTTGTTTAGTTTAGTGTAAGATCGAAATATATTTCACCTTGTGAACACCAAAAGTTCATATTTCACTCGTGGCTGCGCCACTCGTGAAATAGAACTTTTGGTGCTCACTCCGTGAAATATATTCCGATCTTACACTGAACTAAACAAATATCCTCTATTTCATCATGAATTCCTCTTAAAAAGAATAAATGCCCAACAATTATCAATTATTTTTTTTTTCTTCTTTAAAGTATATAAAGCTACATCTCTGTTGCCAACAGTTTACAAAGTTTTTGCATAGATTTTAAGAAAAAATAATTATTCCAAACTGCAAGTATGAAAGACATATGTTGGTATATTTCTGTTGAGTGGATAGCACATGAACAAAATCATTGCTAAATGGTTAATAACCTAATTAAAACATTCTATGTTGCAACTCTTTCCAGAATTGACCATAGGCACGAGTATCGGACCTGGGAAGAAAATATGACCACATTGAAAAAAAAAAACACCTTGTGTTCATCTTTAATGTGTCAAAAATAAAAAAAATAAATTTTTGCCCCCCTTTAAAATATACTATATACTTAAACTTATAGTATATTTTTAAGGGGGACATTTTTTATATTTTTTTTGACGCATTTAAGATGAACACAGAGGTTTTTTTATCAATGGGGTCATATTTTCTTCCCAGGTCCGATACTCGTGCCTCTGGAATTGACAATAAGATTGAGGAAACAACATAATTTTTTCGCTTTTAAATTTTATAATGATAATTCTTAGTGACATTAGATATTGCTTTATACCCTTTTAAACTCATCAACTCTTTTTTAAGAAGTCTGTTTCAGCAAAATTTTCTGTCACATGTGTGAAGAATAAAAAAGCCTAAAATGATCTGGCACCTGGGTTAAAAAAAGCAACAGCCTTTTAAATATGATGTGGCACCCGAGTAGAAAAAACAAACACCTAACAACCAAAGATTATCTGGCAAAAGGATGGATAAAACAACCTAATATCAACAAGCACCTGAGAGAGAAAAAAAACATAAAAGTATGTGTGGAATAATTTTGGAGAAAAGAACCTTACAGTATCTTGGTGGAATAATTTAGAAGAAAAAGAAATTCACGTAATAGTATTTGGGTGGAACAATTTTGGAGAAAAACAACCTAATTGTATCTGAGTGGAACAATTTTTTCATTATCTATTAGGACAGCTTCATTATATGAAACAATACAAAGTGTAGAGCAAAATTTGCACCCTACATCTAAGAGGGTGGGGGAATCCAGGTAAGCAATTGTGATGTTACTGCTACTGCCATTAAATTGATAAATCTAGAACGAAAAATATATCAAACTGGTAACCATGCAAGTATCCAAGAAATTAAGAAAACAAACAGAAGGTAAGAAAATGAATTAAGGAAGACTTTATTTTACATGAATAGTTGTAGTTTTATAACAAACTAATTTTATTGCACAATATATGTTTTTATGTATGATAATGAAAATACAAATGTTTTCAGTAGCTAAAATATGTTAATCAGTAAAATACATTGACCTAAAACATGCAGTTTTGAGAACAAAAATCCCATATACATACTGCTTTTAATGTTGAAGATGTGTTTATAAACAAAAAATACCTGGAAAACAAACTTCGAACTTTTTAGGAAAAAAAAGAAGAAAAAATGGGATCTTATTCAATTTCTAAAATTTGAATATTTAACCTTGCCGATCAAGGTCATCAAGAACAAAAATGTCAAAGGTTTCACAATTGAAAATAAAGCTTTTTGTCCAAAAATAAGTTGTGTTGAAGTAAACTAACAAAATCCATTAACAATATAATATGCCTGATCGATCAATTTAGGGGGGATAAATTACAATATTCTTTTTTACTTATTAGCAGAATTTTTTATTACATTAAAGTGAGTAAAGCTATATATCTGCTGCCAAAAATCTTTGTTTGAAAATTCTTTCAAAATGCTTGATGAAAGAAATATGGCAGTGTACTACCTTAAAAGTGAAATGTAAAGTGTATTTGAATAAGTCATATGACAATTTATAGAAGAAGATTATGTACTCTCTCTATTTATTATTCACAACGCACACAGATAACTACATAGAACCATCAAAAATGACTTGTGTGGCGACTCCACATGAAGAAAACAATATCAAGAAGAAAACTGTCAATACTATATCTAAACCAGATACATTAACAAATTACATGTATATCCGAGTACAACAAAGCATTATAACATCATATACATTGAACAAAGCACATTTCACAATCTCTGTACAACATATACGTAAATTAAACTAAAACTTTCTCTTGGAAAGGACATCATACAGATTCAACTCTGTCAGACTTACATGTATGTAAGAACATAAAACTTCTTGTTTACAATAACTTTAACATACATATGTATATATGTAAAGCTTGTAATAACAAGTTTACATAGCCATTTGAGCCGCATCATGATAAAACCAACATAGCGTGTTTGCGACCACCATGGATCCAGACCAGCCCGGGCATCCACGCAGTCGGATCAGGATCCATGCTGTTCGCTTACAAACCCTATTGCAAGTAGAGATACTGACAGCGAACAGCATGGATCCTGATCAGACTGCGCGGATGCCCATGCTGGTCACAAACGTACTATGTTGGTTTTGTCATGGCGCAGCTCAAATATATAATTTTGCTTCCAATTTAATAGGTATTAGACCTGAAGCAAACTAAAAATGAAAAAGATCTGGTATATCCATGGATAAAGTCCTAATGTGACACCTTTACAATTATAGTGATCACTTTACATGAATTATATCCCAGTTGAGTTAGATACCATTCTTTTGCTCAATTCACAGAATCGCAGCTGAAGAAACATCTGACCTAGGCAGAAATTCCCGTTCTATTTCTGAATACATCAGACAGCTTTTGCTGTTATATTGATGAAAATGAACACATATTTAGCACTGTATTTCATGCACCATGTATACTGCTCCTGTCACAGTTTTTTTCACTATATGTACAATCACTTGTCTGCTGGCAGCACTTCTCCTTTTGTTGACAGTTTGATCAGCTTTAGGGCTCTCAATACCTGAAATATGACAGCATTTGAATCATTCTTATACTTGGTGTATACATGTATTAATAACCATCATGTTTGAAATAGAGAATTTTTCACATGGCAATACTGGAATCTGCTTATTGAATCTTATACTTGCATTATCACAGTGCTATATACACTAGGGTATAAACCATAAGTTATTTTCTATAAGCATGTTTTTTTTAATCATTAAATCTGAACTGTAACTCAGTCTATGATGTGTTATTGTTATACCCATAAACATTCATCACTTAGGGTCGTCCATGCCATATGTAAACCTAGTGTGTCTTTTCTTCAGAATGTAACAGATGTTCAAACTAGTGCGCTTGAAGAGAAAATGTTGCCGTTGTAGACAGAAAAAAATTATTTTCCTGACTGCCTATGGTGGCAGAAATGCTCTGAAAGTGGCTTACACTCTGACAGAAAATCAAGATCACTCTGTTATAAATTTTCTTTAATCTTAGCATACTTATTACAGCAAATTAGACTTTAAACTATCATTTGCAATACGTTATTATCTGAAGAAAAAAAAGTTCCTTAAAAACATGTTTTTTTAGGACCTTAGAACACTCCAACAAAAAATCCTGTTCTGTCATTCTAAAAAATCTCTGTCCTATACAAAATTCATCTTGTTACCTCCCTAACCCTAAGCATGCTTGTGAAAAAAAATCTACATAATAATGCCGACCTTGAAAATAAACCTTCCACAAAAAAAAGCCACCAATATCTTACCAAAACTTACAATAAGCCACAGCTCATTTTCCAACGTTTATTGTATGTGAGCAGAGCAGACCAAGATCAGCCAGTACATCTATGCTGTCTGATCAGGGTCTACATTGTTC
This sequence comes from Ruditapes philippinarum, assembly GCF_026571515.1. Classification (NCBI taxonomy): domain Eukaryota; kingdom Metazoa; phylum Mollusca; class Bivalvia; order Venerida; family Veneridae; genus Ruditapes; species Ruditapes philippinarum. The sequence continues at coordinate 77,730 of NW_026853966.1, forward strand.
ACTATTTTCAGTATATATTTTGTCATTTTCGCTAAAGGATAATATGGTTTTATCCTGATTGAATGATGGATACCTCCATTTAAACAGGGTAATGGTTAAATTAACACGGTTCTATTTTCTCCCCAACAGGATATTCAGCTGAACAAAGCCTGTTTTGTTACCAATTCATAAAATATCTATCACTGTTTCCCTCTATGATAATTTTTGAAAATCAATAATATACTTTGTCAGCATATTACCCTAATATACTTTGTCAGAACTTACAAATTTACCTTTTGATCTTTTAATGAGTTTTTAATGAGTAATTTATGCTCCTGTAATTAAATGAATACTTTACTCTTTAGCATGTTTTATAACTTTAACAGTGTAATGTTTGCCACGATCTAACCTACTATATCAATCTCTGATTAAAATGGTTACCTTTAATTTAGCCTGTCCGGTTACCCCTGAAACTTTTAGACCCATTTTATGTAATTCATCTGGAGCAAGCTTCGTGCTAAAGAAAAAAAAAGAATAAATGGTATAACATGTTACAATTGTCAAATTGAATACCAGCATTACAATATGGTAAGTTTATGATATGGTAGGTATGCTATACACATTCAATTTCAAGTTCTGTGATACTTTAATTGCCTTGAAAGAAAAAAGGTATTTAAATTGAAATAATACAATGTATCTCGATATACAACTGGCAACAAAATAGAGGCATTCTAAATATTATTCAACAAAGTAGAAATAGAAGGTTTCACGGCAAAAGGAATAAAATGTCACTGAACATAAATAAAGTATAATGATAAGTCCTATTAAGATTACTGTAACCCAACGAATATTCGCGACCAATTAATATTCGCTTTATTCTCGGATGGCCACGAAGCGCGAATATTTGTTTGCGCGAATAAGTCCGCACGATTTCGCGAATAAATTAGAGAGATTTTTTTATTTTAGACGTTGTTCATGCAAAGCTACTTGACCGGATATATTCGAATTTTACGGGCACCTGTTAGGAAGTAATGAATTGTTATGAATATTGCCATAAAGCAATAAAAACACAAACTCAGTAAACTACTACTATTTCATAAATATCAAAAGAACTCTATGTCAATATAGCAATCAAAATAAACATCCACATTTAATACAGTTTAGGAAATACTAGTAGGCCTATTGTCAATTACGTTCCGTATAGGGTAATATTTGAATAAATCGTTTGACAAAAGTGGGAAAACTATCGAGCATCACAAAAGGCTATTGTTTTTTTGATCCTATAAAATAATTGTTTGAGTGAATTGTTAAGACAATGGTGGTATAAACCTATCGAGCATCACAAACGGGTATTGGGTGAACATAATTACAAACAGTGAAATACAAGATGGTTTCATACTAGTATCGATTTTTACCCGTCAAACTAAACAGCCTGTATAGTTCAGTTAACATCCCTGCATTATGAGGGTTTATTTTTTATCAACAACCCTTTTAACGGCATGTTTAGAAATGAAGACGAACGATGCGTACATGTACATATATAGAGAAAATGTTTTGCTGATATGTGATCACCAATACAATATTACCAATACAATATAAGGCTAGCGTATTGTTAATCCCATTTAAAACACCAATAATGACCTCAATTATTGAAGATTAATAGTCGGCTATTGGATCTGACGGCCTCATCGGACTTTCCAATCCGCGAATATTTTTTTTCGGAAATCAAGAAAACGCGGAAATTAATATTCGCGAATATGTCCGACCTCTGCAAAACGCAAAAATTTGTATCCGCGAATATAAATTGGGTTACAGTACTCACCAGTCTTTATTGCTTTTAAAGAATTTCCACAAAGTAGAGTATGTCTGAAAAGTAAAAAGTTTCAGTTGTACACACCTAAATCTTCAATATGTTTAGGATATAAAACACATTTCCTTGATTCTTACATATATTTCAACCTAAACATGCTGAATTTCTTAAATAGACTTGTTCATCTTCCATTTTTGGAAGTGTCCATTATCAATTTTGGGAAAATCAAGAGGTATAATTTAATGTTTTCCAGCCAACAATATTGAGCCTGGTAATACTGCACTATACTGGAAACAAAGACTGATTACTTTGATTTCCAGCTTTGTAAAAGTTGAAATAGAGTGAATGGCATTACAACTTTTAAATCATGTAAGTGAAAATATAATAGTTATCAGAGTGAGAAAACTTCTCTCTATATCTTTATATCCTTATTTATAGTGGACTCGTGCTTACTTAACCTTGGATCAGTCCATTATCAGGTTAATGAATTTCATTATAAAAACATCAAAATCTAGCCAGATTACATAAATGTGCAGGCCTAGCTTGGCTCTATACTCTTTGCATTAGGGTAGTAAATTATCACTGCAGAAAGTACAATGGATTTACTTACACTGTTAACTTCTGTAAGTTTGACACGACCCCTGATCAACGAGGAAACAGACTCAAATTCTTGCTGTGTCACCTCTACAAAGTCATTAGTAGTTCTCCTTAACTGTGACGGTGATATTTCCGGGGTACCTGGTTAGTAAAATTAGTTTGGTAAGTAAAATCAGTATACTTGAAACCTAAAATCATACATTTAATATTGATGCTGTTAAATTTGAGACTGTGTTTACACCTTGGTGTTTATTTCTGCTCAAATACTAAAGAGTTTCCTAATGTAAAAAGTTAAGTTATACTTATTAAATGGTTGGCTCATGACAATAGCTCCCCTTCTTCAAAAAATGGAGCTAAATATGAAAATGATGCAATACAAATAAAAAGCAATATGATGGAGTTAATAAACATATTATTTTTTCATGCAAATTCTCTATCATTTAAATTATATGTCAGTCAAAATAAATATTAAGTATGCTTATAGTTACAAATTAAACAAGAGGGCCATGATGGCCCTGAGGTCGCTCACCTGTATATAGCCCAACCCTCCCGGGCTAATTTTTAACCCAAGGGCTTTTATTTGTTTATTTGAACAGACTTGGTAGACATCCATAAGAAGATGTTTCATGCTAAACATCTAAGTTATAGCTCATTGGGTTTTTTAAAAGAAGATTTTTTAAGTTTTTACTATACACATATAGTTAAAAACAATGAAACCCCTGGGGCAGGGCCAGTTTGACCCCTGGGCTTTTATTTAAACAAACTTTGTAGATATTTACTAAAAGATGTTCCATGCTTAATATCTAAACTCTAGCTATTTGGGTTTTTTTCAAAGAAGATTTTCAAGTTTTTGCTATACACAAAAAAGGAAAATCAATGACCCCCAGGGCGGGCCAATTTTGACCCCGGGGCTTTTATTTGAACAAACTTTGTAGACATTGATTAAAAGATATTTCATGCTTTATATCTAAACTCTAGCTATTTGGGTTTTTTCAAAGAAGATTTTTAAGTTTTTGCCATACACATATAAGTAAAATCAATGATCCCCCTGGGCGGGGCCAATTTTGACCCTAGGGCTTTTATTTGAACAAATTTGGTAGACACCCATTAGAACATGTTTCATGCTAAATATTTTAGCTCTAGCTCTTTGGGTTCTTTAAAAGTAGATTTTTTAAGTTTTTACTATATGCATATAGGGAAAATCAATGACCCCCTGGGGCTGTGCCAATTTTGACCCCAGGGCTTTTATTTGAACAAACTTGGTAGACACTCACTAGAAGATGTTTCATGCCAAATATCTTAGCTCTAGCTCTTTGGGTTCTTTAAAAGAAGATTTTTTAAGTTTTACTATATGCATATAGGGAAAATCAATGACCCCTGGGGCGGGGCCAATTTTGACCCTGGGGCTTTTATTTGATCAAACTTGGTAGACACACACTAGAAGATGTTTCATGCCAAATATCTAAGCTCTAGCTCTTAGGGTTGCTTAAAAGAAGATATTTAAAGATTTTTCTTTCGGTTGCCGTGGTAACCAGAGTTCTGCATGAAATTAAATTCTTTGAACAATTTTTAAAGGTGACCACCAAAGGAACATTCCTGTGAAGTTTGGATGAAATTGGCTCAGTGGTTTATGAGGAGATGTCATTTCAAGCAAAAGTTTACGGACAGACGGACGACGGACGGAAGCCGGACGAAAAGCGATCATAAAAGCTCACCCTGTCACTTTGTGACAGGTGAGCTAAAAAAACCACACTATTTTGTTATAACAAATAAATGGTTCAAGGTACAAATATACTCCACACTCCATTCAGACTAGTTTCCAAAACAAATTTCAATCTGCTACTAAAAAAAAGTCTCTCACTAGCGTGAAATTCAGAATCTGGTTCACTTTTCTCCAGGGATTCCTGACCATCTGCTGATGTGACTGTCATGCCTGACACATCTCCACTTTCAGTTGTTGCCATGGATATGTCCTGACCCCAAGGTAACTCACTCCCTAAGAACTCCTCTAATTTAGTAAGCTCTTCTGGTTTTTCTGTAGGCTTAAATTCAAAGATATAGCATAAAATAATTTCTGAAAAAAAAAAACTACTAAAAATATACCCTGTATTTTTTTATTAGGGTATGCACCTAGCTGTCAACTTCTCTATAAAAGAATGAAAATGGTTAAAGATAACAATGGTGAAGGACATATTGTTTGCAATCAAATCATTATGGGAACAAATAATATGCAATGTACTCAAGATTATGAATCTTAACTCTTTTGATAAAGCACTGACTGAGTGGGCCATCTAATTTAAGCACTTCATACACAAAACTTTTCATTTCAATTGTTAAAATCTTGTATTGTCATTAACTCCACAGTTATAATGTAAATCTATGTACTGCACAAAGCTGTATATTTTGGGGTTAACAATAGAAGATTTTTATTATAGTTCTACTTTAACCCTTTGGTCCAAAACTTATTTGGGATAGCCCTCATATGTTTAAAGGTAGGGATAAATATTTTAGCTTACCATCATTCCTGTGCCAGTCTGTAATGTTAGTAAAAGTTGACACACATTGTTCAAATGACCTCTGAACTCTCCCAGTGCTTCCTGTAAAATCAAACCATTCATTGAATTGATCGTGACTTAATTTAGATAATAAACTTTTGTGTTTGTACATATACGTTAACCTTAATAAATAAACCACAATTGCAGTTTCAGAACTTCATGTGTAGACAATATTTACTCACTAAACCATGAGTAAATCAATTATTTTCTATTCTCAAATACTTCTAAACAACAACAAGAAACATTATAGGTTTAGGTCGTTGTATTTGACAGAATTATTACATTTCAAGAACAATAATTTCTCTAGTCTATTGTAAAAAAATCAACTGAAAACATCTGAAACTAAGAAAAGACTGTAAAAATAAAACGGAACATAAATAGGGTGGGTGGGACGGGAATATGTATGCTTTCTTCTGTCATTTTTCGAAATGTATTCTATCAAATACGGACCTCGAGTGACGCTTTTACACATATACTCCCTTATATACAGTACACGCACGTGAAATTCGTTCAAAATTATTAAGGAATGTACAATAGAGTAAATCGAATTAACGTAAAATCATAAATATTTGCGATAAATATAACAGATACCGTAAACTGCGTATTGTTCGAAACGAAAATAATTTCACAGAGTGTAGGCTGATTCAAATTTTTTGTAACCATTTTAGATACAACCCTTTAGCATTGACATAAAAATCATACTGAATAACTCAACAAGAATAGGAAAAAAGAGCCTGACACGGAAAAAATAAAATACCACTATATCCCTTTTTTTCATTAATGTAACAGCAATAACTCTCCCATTTCCCAGGCTGGCCAACTAAAATTACTAATTAGTCTTTTGGATGAGACTTTAAAATGAGGTCTTGTGTTTGAATGCTTTAACACTTGGCATGCTAAAAATCAGCAGAAGTTCTGGAATTGGGGCATTTTCTTGCACTATCCTCTAAAATCTAAAATTACCAATACTCTTCTGAAAGGGTTTTTGCCCATATGGGCAAAACCAGCGGCATGTAAAAATAAACTCAAATGCACACACTTACCTTTTGAGACTCTTGGATAGCTTCAACCTGCTGTACCAAAGATGAGTACTCTTTTTTCACATCACTTATCTTACTGAGTAATTCTGCAGGATTTGTCTGAAATGCAGTATAATGTTGAACTTTTACATTTGGATATAGAAGCAATCTTGTAATTATTACCCCATAACCATATGATTTGCTTTTGTCCAGTATCAAATGGCTCTTGTTTGTCTATTGGATTTTTTATCATACCAACACTGTATGGCGACTATCTACATGGTGTAGCAGCTTTTTTTCTCTACTTTGGGAATGGTGCCGGTACCAGACTGATTGGGAAAAAATGCGTTATTTTGACTAAAATTGGAATTTTTTTTAATGCATCTTTTCAGCTACAAATGAGATTAGACATCATGAATAAAGATAGCTTACAGCTTCTACTGTCCAGATAGAACTATTGAGTGGTGATTTATATGAATATGTTGGATTTAAATGATTTTAGAAAAATCACTTTGCCTTGTGGGCATTTTGAACAGCCATTTTGGGAATTTAACATTGGAAATTGGGAATTTTAATGTCTATTTTCTATTGGGAATGGTACCGTTTTAGAGTAGTAGTTATATAAAGAAAAAAACACTGTGTAGCTTTACTTGGGGCAGAGTATCACTTGCATACACATGTACATAATCCAAGGGGTTTAACAGTATAAAGTTTCATTGTTTTGTCAGGTAACCTTCATTATAATCCTGTTAACACTCACATGTATTTTTTTTATTGGGGCTTAGGTTGCACCAACACCTTATAAGTCATATGGCGAATTTCCAGCTTTACTGGTGGAGGAAAATATCAGCTACTCCTCTGCCTGTTATCAGACACAAACTGGCACCCAAGTAGAACCATTGAACCATGAAACAATCCGAAGGAGCAGGCTGAACCCACAGCAGTGAGAGGCAAGTGGTTTGAAATCAACGACCTTAACCACTAGGCCACAGATGCCCCTTTTTACAAAGATTCAAGTTAATGGTGATAAATGAGATATGAATTTTGCCAATGTTAATACTACATGTAGGTTCAATAGAATAGCCACTAAATGTTTTCAAACGTCAAGCTTAAAATACTTAAATTATTATACCAATGGCAATACAAATCAATTCATTTAGGTTTTCATTAACCTACTCTGAATTAGTATATGTTAACAATCTTTTAAAAATAAATATATTTTCTGAAGAAAAAAAAACCAAAAACAAAACTAATATACAAGGCTGTATCAGTATAATAGTAATACAATTTACCTGCTGCAAATCTTCATTATTCTCAAATTCAAACTTCAATCTTTGTGACAGGCTGTTAACATCAGAATCGGCCTTTTGGAACTGAAATTAAATTATTTCTCATTGAAACTCTACATAAAATATCACCTTTTCATGCCTTTTTCCAAGTGTCACCGCAGGTCAGACCATCAGACCCATTCCTAATGGCAAATTTGCTTTTTTTTTGCATACATTTCATTCAGTTTTCAGAGAAAACTTCAAAGTATAATGTTCAGTGTCAGAGAAATTATCAAAATATATATATGCCAGAAACAGAATATCAAATCCAAATATATAGATTAAAAGTACTGGAGCAATAATCTTTAGCAAAATGAAGTTGTTGGACACATTTCTATTAAGAATTTTGCATTACAACATAATTTTTATGAACTTCAAATATTTTGTTTCCTGAAAATGTAAAAAAAGGGAAATAATTCTTTTAAACAAGAGGGCCATGATGGCCCTGAGGTCGCTCACCTGTATATAGGCCCCCCAACCCCCCCCCCCCCCCAAACGTTGCAGGGCCAATTTAACCAAAGGGCTTTTATTTGCACAAACTTGGTAGACACCCATAAGAAGATGTTTCATGCTTAACATCTAAGCTCTAGCTCATTGGGCTATTTAAAAGAAGATTTTTTTAAAGTTTTTACTATACACATATAGTTAAAAACAATGACACCCATTGGGCCGGGCCAGTTATGACCCCAGGGTTTTTATTTGAACAAACTTTGTAGACACTTACTAGAATATGTCTCATGCTTAATATCTAAACTCTAGCTATTTGGGTTTTTTCAAAGAAGATTTTAAGTTTTTGCTATACACATATAAGGAAAATCAATGACCCCGGGGCGGGGCCAATTTTGACCCCAGGTCTTTTATTTGAACAAACTTTGTAGACACTCACTAAAAGATGTTTTATGCTTAATATCTTAACTCTAGCTATTTGGGTTTTTTCAAAAAAGATTTTTTTAAGTTTTTGCTATACACATATAAGGAAAATCAATGACCCCCGGGGCGGGGCCAATTTTGACCCCAGGGCTTTTATTTGAACAAACTTGGTAGACACTTATTAGAACATGTTTAATGCTAAATATCTTAGCTCTAACTCTTTTGGTTCTTTAAAAGAAGATTTTTTAAGTTTTTACTATATGCATATAGGGAAAATCAATGACCCCCTGGGGCGGGGCCAATTTTGACCCCAGGGCTTTTCTTTGAACAAACTTGGTAGACACCTATTAGAACATGTTTGATGCTCAAAAACTTAGCCATAGGTCTCTGAGTTCTTTAAAAGAAGATTTTTTAAGTTTTTACTATATGCATATAGGGAAAATCAATGACCCCCCGGGGCGGGGCCAATTTTGACCCCAGGGATTTTATTTGAACAAACTTGGTAGACACTCACTAGAAGATGTTTCATGCCAAATATCTAAGCTCTAGCTCTTATGGTTTTTTTAAAGAAGATATTTAAAGTTTTTTCTTTCGGTTGCCATGGCAACCAGAGTTCTGCATGGAATTAAATTCTTTGAACAATTTTTAAAGGTGACCACCAAAGGAACATTCCTGTGAAGTTTGGATGAAATTGGCCTTGTGGTTTATGAGGAGATGTCATTTAAAGTAAAAGTTTACGGACGACGGACGACGGACGACGGACGGACGACGGACGACGGACGCCGGACGAAAAGCGATCACAAAAGCTCACCCTGTCACTTTGTGACAGGTGAGCTAAAAAAGGGCAACCAAAATCTTTTTATTTTGATTTGTATCATACATAATGCTTAATAAACAAAACAAGATAGAAAGAAACATATTAATAATTTAATTATTTTTCTAGAAATATGCTTTTATGTGATAAGCCCAATCGAGCATTTTAACTAGCCTGCTAAAGAGGCTGAGCGGACATATAACATTTTGGGAGTTTTGACCCTGCTCTTTTCACCCACTTCATGTCTTTCATATCAACTTCAAGTGTGTGTAACATTAGCAATGTTCACTATTGTAATGTTATATAAAGCTTGATTGGTTATGTAACCATCTCATGGGGAGTATGTTATGTTTAAGACCTTTTCACAAATTATGGGAGAAGATGTGTATGATGCACAATAGCTCTCAGTTGATAGAACCTTGGTATGGTATTTTAAGCATCCAGGGTTCAAGTGCTGCACAGTTTGACAGACTTTGCCATATTAGATCCAGCGTTGTTTAAGAAACATTTCATTTACTTTCCTGTGTTTAATGATGTCCAATTAGAATTATGGTATCATCATGATACCATAATTCTAATTGGACATCATTAAACACAGGAAAGTCATCATGGCATTTTATTGATATGAGAATTTAGTTTTATTTACAGTAATAATCAGAGTTGTAGGTAATAGATGTTATCTTTGTCTCTGGAATAATATATATGTATACACCCACTGACAGTCTCCATATGAACAACCTAAATAACTGAGGTATATTGAGTGAAAAAATATGGGTGGGAGTGGTTTCGTCTAACTACCAGTTCGTCGAAGTGGTTTTGGCGTACTTATAATTTATATAAAGTGCGAACACTATCTATTGTATAATGGGCATGTCAATTATCTCGGGTCTTAATGTATGGTTTATCACACGTTTTTCATGCAATTAAAGACAAGATATTGAAAATTTAAACCTATTGTTTATTCTTTTCTTTAGTATAATAGTAATATTTACATAAAAGAATATCACATTACAAAAGATCTCAGTGAACAAACAACATCATAAAAATATATATACGTATAAAATTACAACCTGTAAAAAAACTAGAGTCAACATTTACACAAATTACATTTCACACAAGTTTATTTTTATAATCTATGCCAAACTATATACACAAATAGTTAATACCGAATAAAAAATGCTTTTAATCGGAATAAAATCGACATATATACACAGAAAAAATAAAGTTTGAAAGAGAAAGAATTAATGTTCAATGCATAAATACAAAAAAAAAAAAAAAAAAAAATCCACGTACATGTACATAATAAACTATCGGCTGATAAGACAAACAAACTTTCACTGTCATTAATTATAAACAATTGATTTATTTTGTAAACCAAGCCCTAACTGAACAATTAATTTTGCAAACAAAATAATATTGTTTTTGTTTTTTGTAATTTATTCTTTTAATTACTCAAACATAATTTATCAAATAACGAAAAAATCATTATCAAAATAAGTATAATATATAAACATACTTCTACAATATATTATATTCATTTATGATATTTGCGTCATAATTTAATTATAACAAATTATTGATGGTAAAAACACTTTATATACAATGTATGAACCACGTCTACTTTGCCTTTAATTACTATATAACATCAGTTCGACGAAACCACTTTCGCACTATGGAGGGCGATCGTTGCCAAAATTCCAGACATGTAATGTGTTCCTTTTGAAAACTACTTTTGAAAATGCGAACATGTATGTCTAGAATTTTTTATTGCATTCGTGCACAGCAAATGATACGCCTCTTAATCCAATCTTTTAATTGAAGGCACCCGCTTTTAAATAACAAGTTTACATGTAAATCTTAACAACTGACCTAACATGGAGTGAACAACACATTTACAAGTTCGTATCTACCATTGCATATAATACATAAGCATGTTTACACACTTGTAGATATATATCTGTACCTGAAAAACACAAATGAAATGTAAAACTCGAATGCAGAAAATATAATTTAATAAAACGTGTTCCAGTCGTAGAACTACAACAGTACGTTTACACAGTTACATGTTTAAAATGACAAAAGTAGATTCACAAAGTTAAACGATTCTAAGTCATGCATGACGCCCCGCCTCTCTCTGAGTATTTATCTTCTATTATGGAAATGTACGGACAGGTATAATACCCGTCGCCTCTCTCCTATTTCTCAATAAAGTGAAGGAAAACACGGCGTCCATTCTTACTTTTTTTTATTTCTATAAAAAGTCCAATATTTTTGGTATCAAATGAAAGATTACTCCATAAGCTTTCTATGAGTGCCTCGGAAATAAAAATGAATTAAATAGATGTATTGAATTTTTAGGTTTTTTTACTCTGAAAATAACACTCTCGAATTGGTAAGAAAAACACGGCGTTCCCTCCAAACTTTTTTTTAAGTTCGTAATATATTTTGATAATTTTGGATTGAAATAAAAGTGTGCTTCATACGATTTATGATATATAATTATATAATGCCTAAAAATAAAAATGAATTAAATCAAACTGAATTAACTTTTCGTTAAAAAGTTTATCATGTTACTTTCTGTAAAATAGAGAAAATAAGAATCCCTAAAGAACGCTCAAAACGACAAAATTGAGAATGTTGCAGGCCCGGTTTGATTGAGCCTGCTCATGGACGGTAATGGAAAGAGCAAGTTATCGTCCACGCCCCCTAGCACCGGCTTAAGCAAAATTCAACATGAACTGGTACAATTTTGAAACATCCGCAGATGTGTTAATATGGCGATTATCATGGAACCTTCAATGTGACACGTAAGTGCCATACCATGAAAAACGGCATATGATCCCCAAGTAAAAAAAAACACACTCTGAAATTCAGTAAGAAAAACATGGCGCCCCCTACTTACTTTTTTTATTTCTTGGTCAATTTTGATAATAAACAAGATCATCAAGGAAAGGCGGCGTTGAAAATTTTAGACTCAAGTAAAAGAATCCTTTATGAACTTTCTAGTGATGCCTTAAAAATGAAAATTAATTATGTAGAAGTATTAAAAAAAATTGTTTCTAATTTATCGTTGTTTATTTTTTTCTCTCTTAAATCCACACTCATATATTCGGAAAAAAATAACGTCGCTTCCTTTACATACTTTATTCAAAAAGGAAATTGAATATTGAATGAAATTTAAGACCATAAGCTTTGAACAAGTATATTAAAAATCTGGAAACAAAGTGATCCCTCGGAAGCATTAATCACAACAAAATTACATAAGAATTGCAGATTCGGTTTAATTGAGTCTGCACATGAGGGATAATGAACAAGTGCAACATCCCTCATGCCCCCTAGCACCGGCTTGAACGGTACTCAATTCTCAACACTTAATAGCGCTGGCATCAATGATCCCGAAGGACCAGAAAAACACTGAAGTGAAGTACGGGGCAACTTTTTACAGCTGCCACACGGCACTTGACACCTGTTGTTGTGAAGTATTAAAATCTGGAAGCAAAGTGATCCCTCGGAAGCATTAATCACTACAAAATTACATAAGAATTGCAGACTCGGTTTGATTGTGTCTGTACATGAGGGATAATGAACAAGTGCAAAAAGTTTTTATTCATACTGAAAATACCTTATTAAAGATTGTACATATGTGCTACGGATAAGTATTTTCTTGATTTCGGAAAGGAAATCTCGGTGGCCGCTTTAAATCCTATTTTTGCAAATACTTGCATAGTTTTTGTTGAAAATGAAATTTGTGCCAATACATTTTTCAATGATACCAAGAATATTGGATGGTTTTTACATTACCAATAAAATTACTCCCTTGAAGTTGGTCATTGTTTCCCCTAAAAATTTCCAAATCGCCGATGTTTCTCAGGAATATATGATAAACAAGATCAACAAGGAAAGGCGGCGCTCAATGAACGCAACCCTACATGACCCACAACAAGAACAAGTGGTATAAGAAGCCCAGGCGGACCCCAAACAAAACACAGGACAGGGCACTAGGCATAGCACGGACAGGCTAATCACTAAAACGATAAATAATTTGTAACTGATAAGAGCACGATGTTAAATAATAAGGTAATGCACGAGTTATCTTCATCATATATGGTAAAATCAGCAATTTTCAAGTGATGTTGCTAGTGACAAAACTTTTGTAACAAATGTAACATATATATGTTATGAAAAATGCCGTATGTTGTCCTTCAGTTTTATTTAAAAATATGGGAGAGGCGCCGTTTTATACTTGTCCGCAATAGAAGTTCGTAAATACTCCGAGAGGGGCGGGACGTTATGCTTGACTTAAAATCGTTTAACTTTGTGAATCTACTTTTGTCATTTTAAACATGTTACTGTGTTAACGTACTCTTGATGTTCTACAACTGGAAACACGTTTTCTTAAACTCTATTTTCCGTATTCGAGTTTTACATTTCATTTGTATATTACAGATCTATAAGTGTACAAACATGCGTATGTATTGCATGCAATGGAAGATACGAACTTGTAAATTTGTTGTCGTTTTAGATGTTAGGTCAGTTGTTACGATATATATGTAAACTTGTTATATAAAGGCGGTAACCTTCAATTAAAAGATTGAATTAAGAGGCATACAATAAAAATGGTAGGCATACAAGTTCGCATTTTCAAAAGTCATTTTAAAAAGTAACACTTTACATGTCTGGAATTTTGGCAACGAACGCCCTCCATACGCACCTCTTCATAAATTAAGTTCGCCGAACCGGTAGTTCGACGAAACCACCATAATTAAAAAAATATGACTTGTTTCCCTTATCTTTGAGTAAAATCGTTATCTCTTATGCTAAAACAATACAAATGTAGCCATTTTCAAATCATCAGTTTGGGGCAATTTAATGTTGGTTTTGAATTTATTACACCTATGAAAAGCTTGTGATCTCAGCTTATATTTCAACACATTGTTCAACACTATAGATATTTAAATTTACGGTTAAACCTTCCACAAGTCAGACCATTTTATGTATGTTTTATACAGTTAGAAACGAAACCGATTATCTTTACTCGCGATTCAACTGACAAGAATAGAATGGGGTATTGGCTCCATTTAATTGGGTATTCTAAAACTCAATACCCTATGAATTCAAGATAAATTGGGTATTTAATTATGAAGATATGAATTTTATGGTTTCAATATCAATACAATTTAAACTGTTTTAAAAAGAAAATAGGATTTACAATTTACTAGAACTTTTCACAATTGTTTTATTTTTATATAAAATGCTCATGTTATGTTTCATAATATTTTAACAAGTTCGTTTTCTGACTGATTTTTGATTATTTACCATTGTTTTGTTTCAAATCATTTTCCCTTTTGCACGACGCCATATTGCTTTCAAAGCGTCTATTGATACAGGTGGGACCTACTTATTGACGATTTCCGCAAAATCAACGGTCTCTGCCGGTCTGTAAAGACCGTCGACCTGAGTAGACAAATTGACGGTGTCACGCTTTAATGATATGACTCAGTCGGTCTTTGGAGACCGGGGACCGTCGAAGACCGGAGACCGTTGATTAGTGAGCATTTATCGAAATAATTTGTCCAAAACTACGAGCGTACGATAGATTAATTTTGCGGTGATGAAAATGACAATACGCACGAGTTTTTAAGTATTTTATTTTTTTTAATGGATTTTGATACGCATTCTAAAAAAATCAATTGCGTATTTTATAAAATTTATTGCGTAAATACGCGCCTTATCTGTTGCTCTGGGTTTATTCTTTAAACATTTATTATCCGAATACAGAGTGTGTCCGAGAATGTGCAACTTACTAAAACAGTCTCTACATTCAATTCAAAAAAAAAAGGTAAGTATCTAATATTTATACCATGGCCTCTACTCGTTCAGCTGCTTTTTGCATTTTTGTTTTTCTTCAAATCGACGCACAAAAAATGTAAACTTTAACGACAGTTTAATTTTAAATTTTAATTTCAACTGGCAGGGGAGATAATAAGGTTTTTGTGACAGGACCCAAATGTTCTTTAATTACCGGCAAGGCATCGAAAGATACAAGTTACAATTTTGACAGCCAAAATAATGTCATAAAGTTCTATATTTCTGGTATGTTATGCACATACTCTGTTTATTTAATTGTAATATAACATTTGTTGAATATCAAAATCATCTTTTATATAACTTTTTTGAGTTTTAAACGAAAGATTATTGTACAAGACTTATGGGTATTTAGTAGATAATAACAAAATAAACATGTTAACTCATATATAAAGAGGATATTAAGTTGTTTCTATAAATACAGGATTTATTTTCACCGAGTGGTATACTTCATGAGTGGCGGTAGCCACGTGTGAAATATGATAATTGTCATTCCACAAGAAACTTGAATTTTCTGTTTGTTATATACATTTTTTTCTCTTTTTTGACATTACAATTTGACATACTTTCCCTTATATTTTGTGTATTGGGTGACTTTAGAAGAAAGTAATCCGACAGACACCAGTAAAGATACGAAGAATATGTTTCACTGCAGTGAATAATAAATTTTAACGATGATAATTTGGAAAATAAAAAATACTATCCATCATTTTTTTCTCAGTATCACATTTATTAGTATATAGTTATTATATTGTAGTTTCTGGTCATATATGTATATAGAATACTCTTTGTATGAAGAAAAATATCAGCGTCTGATTATAAAATACAATTCATAATTTATAGATGATGCACCATCTCCTTAATTAGACTGTGCATGTGATTCAATTTTATCCGCATGTCTCAGAAGAATTTATTAATTTATTAATTGTGGACATGTTTAGGTATGAAATATTTTTGATAGTAATTGACTTTTTCATTAATGTAAATAAAAATATTTGTGTACTTAGGACTGAGCAATGCGACAAAAGTAATAACGTGATGATGTTAGATATAAAATACCTGGAAAGGGGATGTGCAACATCTCTCATACCCCTAGCACCGGTTTGTGTGAGATTCAGTCAACAGAAAAACTTTAGGTCCTAAAGACAAGAAAAAATATAACAACAATGAGATAAAGTACAGAACAACTGTCTTCAGTATACACGCAGCACTTGACGAATTTATCTAGCGTCGGTCTGTTGCATAATTCTAGTTTAGATTTAAACCTAAAAAATAGAGATAACCAGAATCATTCACTAAAGAATGCCAAAAACGGCAAAATTGAAAATGTTTCAGACTCGGTTTGATTGATTCTGTTCATAGTCGGTATAGAATTTACAAGCTTCAGTCCACGTCTTCAAGCACCGGCTTAGGCAGAACTTGAATTGATGTCGTATACGTAAAAGCACAGGCACGAGTATCGAACCTGGAAAGAAATAAAAAAAGGGGGTCATTTTTTTACATTTTTTTTTTTGGGGGGGGGGGGGTTACACTTTTAAGATGAACACAGGTTTTTTTATCTATCTGGTCATATTTTACTTCCCAGGTCCGATACTCGTGCCTGTGCGTAAAAGTAATCTGAATAGTTTACAATAACAACAAAATATTGAGAATAACGATCAAGAAGGCAAGGCGACGTTCACAGAACGCAGCTCCCGATTCAATCCAGTTTCCCAAGCAGAACACCAAGAAGGCAACTAGGGTTTAATTTTGTATTCAAATTTTACTGGCTCTTCGGGATCAATGATTCCAGTACTTTCAATGTTGAAGATTGAATATCGCTTGAGCCGGTGCTAGCGGGCGTTTGAGATATTGTACCATTACATTATCTCTCATGAACAGACTCAGACAAACTGAGTTTGCAATTTTCATATGATTTTGTTGTTTTCAGTGCCTTCAAGGGATCTGCTCTTTTTCAGATATTTATACTTCACAACAGCAGATGTAAAGTGTCATGTGGCAGCTGTAAAAAGTTCATTCGTACATTCAATCAGAGATGTAATATTTCCGATTCTTAAAGATCGTTCAGCACGACATTATTGTTGTGTTTGTGGTATTTTAGATCTTACTTTTTTGGCTTTTCTTTTTGGGTGGTTCCAATATTCCTGCTTGAATAATATTGAATCACCTTTACTGGCTCTTCGGGATCAATGATTCCAGTACTTTCAATGTTGAAGATTGAATATCGCTTGAGCCGGTGCTAGCGGGCGTTTGAGATATTGTACCATTACATTATCTCTCATGAACAGACTCAGACAAACTGAGTTTGCAATTTTCATATGATTTTGCAGTGCCTTCAAGGGATCTGCTCTTTTTCAGATATTTATACTTCACAACAGCAGATGTAAAGTGTCATGTGGCAGCTGTAAAAAGTTCATTCGTGCATTCAATCAGAGATGTAATATTTCCGATTCTTAAAGATCGTTCAGCACGACATTATTGTTGTGTTTGTGGTATTTTAGATCTTACTTTTTTGGCTTTTCTTTTTGGGTGGTTCCAATATTCCTGCTTGAATAATATTGAATCACCTTTATGTTATGTTGCTTCCTGTTTTGTCTTTTGACGTCTTATCTATGATATACAAGCTTCATAACCTCTGATCCCATATCAAAATTCCATTTTGTTTAGTTCCGCCCAATGTTTTCTGTTTAGGGCACATGCTTTCTGTTGCCAGGGGACCATGCGTTGCTTTTCATGGAATTGCACTTACGTGTCACATTGAAGGTTCCATGATAACCGCCGTATGAACACATCTGTGGATGTGTCTAAGTTCAAAATTTCACCATTTTCATGTCAAAATGTTGAATTCTGCTTAAGCCGGTGCTAGGGGGCGTGAACAATAGTTTGCACTTTACAGTACTGTCCATGAACAGGTCCAATCAAATGAGCCTGCAACATTTTCAATTTTACCGTTTTGGAGTTTCTTTAAGGATTCATATTTTCTCTATTTTAACCCGTTTTCTGGTTCTTTGGGATCATTGATTTCACTTTTAGTGTTAAAGATTGAAAACCGCTTAGGCCGGTGCTAGTGGGCGTGAGAGATGTTGCATTTTCTCTCATGAACATATTATATTTAACCGAGCATATAAAGTTTCCATATAGTTTTATTGTTTTCTGTGACTCTTTAGGATCTCCCCTTTTCCAGATTTTTAAACTGGGATGTAGTTTAGGCTAAATCCAAAACTAAACAAAGTTTAGTTAAAATCGAAAACGTGGCAAATATTAAACAAACCGAGGGGTCAATTAAGGTTGAGTTTAAGCATAACACTAAGTTCCAAACTCAATAGCTGCAATGTTTTGAAACCAAACCAAAGCATTGACCTGGTAAAAAGCCAAAAACGTGGCTCATTTCGACTGTCATTCCCAATACATTACGAGAGGTGGGAGGGTTGTTGGGAGTTGGGATAACAATGCATACCAATTAAAATAAGAGATTACAGAAGTTCTCTTGCTCAATATCCTCTTTTTGTCAACAAGATATGCATTACGAAGCATACTTTCAATTATACACCCGTCTCGAAACATTCAGTTGTTAATATTTGTATTTACTTACTGTTTAATTTCTATAAGTGATGTCCTACATGCATAATTAATAATGTCTATGTCTATAAATTACACTGTGTTTGGCATACAGAAAAACTATTTCTGCAACTGAATAATTCTTTGACCAACAAATTTGTATTTAGTCGCTCATTTCTATTGTAAGCTGTCATTTATGGAAATACACAATAAACACAGTGAGAAAACTTAAGCATCATCCCTCGGGTTAATGACAGATCACCTCACTTAAATATGATGTATGTTTCAGGACACATCGTTCTATATATCTTAATGGCTCACACCACCTTAAGCCGTGACTATCTATTACCCAAACATTAGACCACGTGATTAAACACCCTGTTAAAGCACACCAGAAATAACTACTGGTTATACATTCCTTCAACGCACATAAATGGTAAAATGTAATTATTTGTGAGGAACATTTGATAGGAGATGTAGAATTAGTTAAAAAAAACAAGCAGTGACCTGAATGGGTGCAATATCTCAACTTTTTGGACGTTTTATTGGACTATATACAAGTCTAAAATTGTGAACATGTATTGGTCTTTATGAAATATATTGACATTGTACTAGCTCTTGCATTGTTGTAACACTGCAGGAACGTGTATTATGTTATCCAGGCCAATAAATAGAAAAGAAATGAGGAAAATAAATAAGCAAATATAAAAAAGTAGAAAATTTTCAATATTAATGAGCGAAAAAAAAACACGAGAAAAAAAACAAACAAAAAACAAACAATGACACAAACTTAACAACAACCAAAAATTCTTAGATAAAGTTTTAGAAAAAAATCGCTATTGAGTGAATTTTGTTTTTGTTCATGAAAAAAAGAAATGTTATACAACACATGCAGACGACTTTGAACAATGAATTAAATCAACATAAAACCGAGTACAAGTATATATGTGATACTAGTTAAGTTGTTTCATTATCTTTATATACTACAATTTACTGATAACAATATCGTTGGGAGAACTTTCAAACATATCAAGGTGCAACAGTTTCTCATTTTAATTATCAATTCAATTTACATTTACTCAGTGCTGATATCTCTGTTTATTAGATAGTACGCGTTGCAGGTGTCGGAATTCTATCTTTTATTAACTACAAAGTAAGTAATTTCAAATACCACTGTGTATATCTAACGGTGTAAGCCATTTATGTGAATTTTAAGTTGGTGCACGAGTTTGAAGCATCTTACTGTAGTCTGGGACCTACGATACTGTACATAACGTCATTCAAAGTCCCAGCTGTAAAAAAATATATTAGATTTTTTGAAATTCTACTTGCTTTTTTCTTAAGCTTTTGTAGGCATAATGACAAATGTATCTCAGTGATCACGGATTTGTATTACATATTATGTAATATAAATCCGTGCAGTGATTTACCGTTTTATCATATAAATTCGAGGAGATTGTTTTATCTATATTAATTACCCAAAAGATAAGACTTAGCGTCTGCAACTTGAGAAAACGCCCCCTTTGGAAACCAAGCGCTTGAAAGATCCAGATCAAAGATTTTCTGTCTTCACAATTGAAGAGTAAATAACGGAAGTAGATGGCTCGGAATAATTTTAGAAATCAACAAATATCCAATATTTTGATGTATTTATCTAATTAGATTTTGCCAAGATGGCAGATTCAGATGATTTTGGGCCCATGGAGTCTGCAGGTATGAAAACATGTTATGTCTGCTAGCAAAATATGCAGAAAAGCTCAAAATGTTTGATGAATTTGTAACTCGAATAATCCAATCCAATTTCCATAAGACTAATAAGTTTAGAAGGCTAGGAATTCCTATGTTTACTTCTTAGAAAATGTATATTAGAGAAGGTTTATGAACAATGCACACGCGATAGTCATACATCTGTAAGCACTTATGATGTGTTTTAAGCCAAGTCAAAGGAATGATTTGTTAATGTTATAAGATATGCAAGATCATGCACAATATTTCAGCACAGACACTCAGACTCAGCCTTTGTTTATTCTCTATGGTAAGCTTAAACATTTTAACAAAAGTGTGACATCTGTTTCAGTCATAAACTTGGTTAAATTCAAGTTCCATGTAAATTAAAAACAACAATTTTGGAGATAAAAAACAACACCCATTTAGTATTTACCATCAAGTCTTAAGTATGTGTGTCAGGGCTCAGAAAGTAAACAATGGCAACGTAAAGACAGGATCTCTACTTATATGTTGGTTGGACAAGAATGGTTTTCTGACTAGGACTCGGCAATCTTTGCTTTATTGAGACTTGATAGTAACGGGTTTTTTTTTTATTTCTTTGGAAATGGTTTTAAAACAAGTTTTGTGATCAAGATGGATGCCACATTGTGATAAAATGTTAAAAAGTTTTAATTACAGTTAACAGGAATAGACCAAACTGGGGGCTGGGTCTTACTCCCAATTGTCTGTGTATTATGTACAGGTCATGTTCAATATAATCATCAGGTGACATATAATGCACTCGGTACTTGATTCACTACCATTTTCTTGTATGCTTCAATAGTGTTTTGTTAGATGTCCTTTAGACAAGAACAAAGTAGGATCCTGCTTAGATCATTAAACTTGTCTGACAATTTTACAGAAATTATCATTTTTTTCAATCTTTTGGTCTGCTACTGAGATTTAATTCTGATGAGAAATTAATTTGGTGGGTGTAAACTGTATTCTAAATCCCGCAGCGCTCTCATAAAGCCTTCATAAATTTGTACCGTGCCCAACTATGGTACTCTGCTAATTTCATTCTTATTTTAATATTGTAAATATGTAAATGTTGTGGCTGCTGTCATAGTCATGTAGAATACTTGGAACCTATACATGCTGTCATAGAAATGAAGTTGAGACCTTCTTTAACATTTTAACAGTGAAACTTTCAGATCCTCTGAATGGTTCAGCCTTTTAAGTGGCCACAAGCCTTGCCCACATTCCTTTTTTCTCCTGGATCATTATAACCCACTTGCATGATACATAGAGTAAGAAAATTAAAATTCTGGAAAGTAGTCTAGATTTTCGAAATTGGGTAAATTCAACAGAGTTATAAATCCAATTTGGCTGGAAGAATTCTTTCCCCAGTACAGAAGTATAATTGTTGTAGTAGAAATTGTCTAAAATGTATCTGTTATGCACAAAAAGAAAATTGATCAGAAAAATTTAGAATTAGTAGTAACATGTATCCTTTGAAATTGCCTACCTGCAATGTGTAGTTATTTTTATATAATTTAATTAAGCTTCATATTTTAGGACATTATAAGATACCATCATTTTGTTGGAAAATGAAATGTAAATTTCCTCTGTAATGGCTATTAAAATTAGATGTTGACTGTATTATCATTCTGTGGACTTGATTGATTTATTTTTGAATTCAGATGATATAGCTGTTTTGAAGTCGAGGGTAGAAGAGCTTGAGGATAGTGAAAGGAAACTTCTGAAACTGAAAGAAGAAAATGAAGCAGACTTTGGACAAAAACGTGCAAGATTCAGAGAACTGTTCATGCAAAAAGAAGGTTTGTTGATGTTGCTTCATTGTTTTAAACATATGTTTCAAGAAAGATCCTGTATGTTGTGATCATAGTGGTAAACCACACAAAGTGAAATTATATAATGTACATAATTATGCAAATAAAACAATTTTCAAACATCGAAGAATATGTAAAATATGTACTGCAAATATTTGTGCATATTATATGTAATCATTACATATATGCATTCATTTCTTATTGTAAAATTTGACTTAAACTTTATAGAAAATAAATTTTTTATTACCTCCCTTTATTTACATGAAATTTTAAATTCTAAATTTAAATTAAAATTTTAAAGTTAATTTCTTTATAAATAATGCTTTTGGAACCTACAATATTGATAAATTTTAATTTAAGCATCATATTTATGATTTAAAACCATAAAAAAGTTATGTTACAGGATCTTTAAGTATGAAAAAGGGCATTTTTTAATGTAGTATGCGATGGTATTTAAGCACTGGAGAAATTTTAACAGCTATTTAATATGAAATTAAGTATGACCCTTTATTATACAAACAGTGAATGTTCATGGTCTTACTAAAAAAAATATTTTTGCATTTTGGTAAAGAGTGAAAAAATTGAAATATTATGAAAACTATTTTTGTATTGCTGTCTTTTGCATATTTCTTTTTTTTTATATTTTGTTTTTTTTTCCAAAGGGATCTTTGAATAGGCGTTAAAATATTTGCTGAGTTGACTAAACAGAGCCCTTTAAATTTTTATCATTAGATTAAAGTTGATGATCTTGTGATTGACAGGGAAGTATGTAGTATTTTTATCAGTGTGTATATTCACGATATCTCTAATCATGAGTGGTCTTTGATAAGTTTAATAAGTTTATCAAGACTGTAATAATGTACATTATTATGTGTATTATTGCTATGATCAAAGTTTTAAGGTAACAAAATATAATTTCAGTATCATGGTTTTCAAATACCCCTACATTTGCTTCTTAACTTAAATGACTTAAATGATCATGGAATATAAGTATAATTATACCCCCACCACAAAATGTGGTGGGGCTATAATGGATTCGCTTTATCGCGTCCATCCGTACGCCCGTCTCCATTATCTTGTCTGCTCTATAAATCCTATACCAATTGAAGGATTTTCTTCATACTTGGCTCAAATGTTCACCTTAACAAGGAGATGTGCAGAACCTATGTTGCTAATGTGTCAGCTCAAGGTCAAGGTCACATTTGAAGGTCAAATATCAAACAATCAAATATTAGACAGTATGTCGTGTCCGCTCTGTAAGTCCTACACTAATTGAAAGATTTCTTTCAAACTAGGCTCAAATGTTCACCTCAACAAGGGGATGTGCAGAACCCATGTTGCCCATGTGTCATATCAAGGTCAAGGTCACAATTGAAGGTCAAATATCAAATATGAGACAGTATGTCGTGTCCGCTCTGTAAGTCCTACACTAATTGAAAGATTTTCTTCAAACTTGGCTCAAATGTTCACTTAAACAAGGGGATGTGCAGAACTCATGTTGCCCATGTGTAAGCTCAAGGTCAAGGTCACAATTGAAGGTCAAATATCAAACAATCAAATATTACAGAGTATGTCGTGTCCGCTCTGTAAGTCCTACACTAATTGAAATACTTTCTTCAATCTTGGCTCAAATGTTCACCTCAACAAGGGGATGTGCAGAACCCATGTTGCCCTTTTGCCGGTTTAAGGTCAAGGTCACACTTGAAGGTCAAAAATTGACTCAGAAAATATTCTAAAATTTTAACATGTATTTGAATATTTCTGAAACTATAAAAGATATTTGCTTGAAACTTAAAATGTACATGAAGTGTCACAATTTAGATATGCAGGTCAAGTTTCATAGCTCTGTATTGCATTTTGACAAAGTTATGCCCCTTTTTAAGTCTTCAAATTTACATACAATCAAATATTAGACAATATGTCGTGTCCGCTCTATAAATCCTGTACTAATGGAAGAATTTTCTTCAAACTTTACTCAAATGTTCACCTCAACAAGGTTATGTGCAGAACCCATGTTACCTTTGTGCCGGCTTAAGGTCAAGGTCACACTTGAAGGTCAAAAATTGACTTAGAAAATGTTCTTAAATTTTAACATGTATTTGAATATTTCTGAAACTAGCACAGGTATTTGCTTGAAACTTTAAAGATATATGAGGTGTCACAAGTAAGATATGCAGGTCAAGATTCATAACTCTGTATTGCATTTTGACAAAGTAATGCCCCCTTTTAAGTTTTTAAATTTGCATACAATCAATACTTAGACAATATTGTGTCCGCTCTATAAATTCTATACTAATGGAAGGATTTTCTTCAAACTTGACTCAAATGTTCACCCCAACTGGGCAATGAGCAGAACCCATCTTACCCTTGTGCCAGCTTAAGGTCAAGGCCACACTTGAAGGTCAAAAATGTTCTGAAATTTTAACACGTACTTGAATATTTCTAAAACTAGAACAGATAATCATTTGAAACTTACACAAAGTGTCGCAAGTAAGATATGCAGGTCAAGTTTCAACTAAAAAAAGTGGGGGGGGGGGGATAACTTTGTATTGTATTTTGACAAAGTTAAGTCCATTTTTATGTCTTTAAATTTATTTACTATAATATTTCTTAAACCAGAACAGATATTTACTTGAAACTTAAAATTTATATAAATGGTTACAAGCAAGCTCAGATGACGAAAAATTATGCAATTCCATTGAATTATGACACAAGTTATGCCCCTTTTAGGCTTAGAAAATGTTCTGTCAAGGACATTGGTAGGGGTATGAATTGCATTTGCAGCGATAGTTGTAGTTTATATTGCTGAGAAAGCATGTGTTATTTGCCATGATTGTACCTTCCAAGCTCAAAATGAAATATATACATGACGTAAACATAAAACAATTTTATTGCTGATATACAGTAGAACTTCGGTAAGTCGAAGTTGGAGGGACTTGTGTAAAAACTTCGACACATCGGGACTTCGACTCATGAATCGGTCTGAATTTCATGACCAAATTTCAACCCGTGACTAGCCCTATTTATAAGATCTATAACGCAACTTATTTCATGTTTTTCTTTCATTTATTAATCTGATATTTTACATTATAGAATGATAAATATGACACGCTAAGTAATTTTCCACGGCTAAATTGATTTACGTACACAATAAAGTTACAAAGGCGTAACAATACGAAAGGGCAATAACTAAACCAGCTTTTAGTAATTATTTTGCGTGTGATTATCACGCGACACCGGATCACGGAAGTACTCAAATGATAGTTCTTACTGTTAAATACCGCTAATGCAATTAAAATAGTAACGATTAAAGCATTTTTTTCACACATTTAAACGCATACAAAGGCTGTTTGAACAATCGGCTGTGTAATTAACACCTGTCACTAAAGTTGATCGGAAATCGTCTTCACGGCCAGAAAAGGTGTGAAAAATGTCTCGAGGTCGAAGGTGTCGAAATAATCGAAGTACTTCGGCTTATTTGTGGTAAATTGTTCTAGATTTATTCAATACGGACCACGAAAAAACTTCGACACATCGAAAAATTCGACACATAAAATCTCGACTCATAAGCAGGTTTTTTATAAGGAATATATAAGGAAAAAAATCGGGACTTTCATTTTACTTCGACACATCGAGAAAATCGACTAATCGAAGTTCGACTCATAGAAGTTCTACTGTACTTTGAAAACAAAAACCAAAATAAATAAACCCAACAAAAATAAACACAAAAAAAGCGGAAATAGAAACAAAAATGTAATCCATTCATGTAATGCCATTTATCAAATTTGACAATATACTGCTCAGTGTTAATATATCGCAATTGTTTTTTCATTACATCAATGTTGTATATCAGTTGAACAGCTGTTATCTATAATTAATTGAGATCTGTTTACATAATCAACATCATAAATTTTCAGGCAAAAAATCTTCAGTGAATGCTGTACTGTAAATGTAGAACATAAAATATATTGTGGCATACACTGAATGAAATGTACAAACAGCAATGACTATGAAGATGTGTTTACTGCAGATAATTGGTGTATGTTGTAAAACAGTAATCATGCATACCAGCATATAATTTTATAGAGTCTGATTCAGATTCCAGAGTACTCACTGTTTTGACTAATTCAGATTTTGACCTAGGAAAGAAAGAATTTTTCTTTGTTTTGGAATATTAAAGCAATATACATGTATGTAAGACGCAACTTAAAGTTAAACAAAAACTGCATTATACTAAAGAGAATGGGAGGACAGCCTATTATGCCTATATGTAAGAAACTCATAATAGGAAGTGATCAGAGTTGCTGTACTGTAAATGTAGAACATAAAATATATTGTGGCATACACTGAATGAAATGTACAAACAGCAATGACTATGAAGATGTGTTTACTTCAGATATTTGGTGTATGTTGTAAAACAGTAATCATGCATACCAGCATATAATTTTGTAGAGTCTGATTCAGATTCCAGAGTACTCACTGTTTTGACTAATTCAGATTTTGATCTAGGAAAGAAAGAATTTTTCTTTGTTTTTGATATATTAAAGCAATATACATGTATGTAAGACGTAACTTAAAGTTAAAAAAAGAAAACTGCATGATACTAAAGAGAATGGGAGGACAGCCTATTATGCCTATATGTAAGAAACTCATAATAGGAAGTGATCAGAGTTGTGAGTCATCATGTATATACTATATATACAATATACATGTATACTATACATATATAAATGATTATTACTCATAATGATTATGATTTTTTTAACCCTTAACCTCCTGGGAACTTAAAGTGACCAGCCTTTGCTATCATTATAGTCAGGTCAGTTTGACATGATTGCAATCTGACAAAACTGTACTGTTGATAGCTATATTATTGGGTTTTGATGTTAAGATCCCTTAAATTTCAAGTAGATCAATCAAGTAGGCTAATCAATTTCTCAAATTCATCAGGTTAAAGGTCGATATATATAAATGAAAACTTGTGTTTTATTTTTCAGCTGAACTAAAAGCTGATAAAGACAGAGTGACAAAACTGGAACAAGAGTTAAAAGAGACAAAGTCCGAGCTGGAAGATATCAAGACAGCAGTGGCTGTGTCGGAGGCAAATAAAGAGGAGGAGATAGCTAAAGTACGCAGACAGTGTGAGCAGGAGATACAGACAATGCAGGCATTGTTGAAAGGTAATCAAAGATGACATTTCAGCCATTGAAGTCTTTCACAGATACATTTAAAGGCCCATTATGCCTCAGAATGCCTTAACTACTTTAGTTCTTGTAGAAATATTTGCAGACTACCAGGATAATATAGATCAGTGTACTGTTTGACACGCGTCTCTGTTTGTGTCTAAGTTTTTTCTGCTTTGATCTTCATATATGTATTTCTATAATTGACAGTGGACTATTCATAATACATTATGCCATATATTATTTAGAATGAGTAAAAATCTTTCAGCAAGTTAAGATATTAATTAAATGGAATGATGGTGTAGTATTTAAGTACATGAACTCTGTCGTACTCGTACATCTAAGGGAATTAATGGTTTTGAACTTTGCTTTGGGCACAGACTTTTTTCCTCACATGACACTAGTGCTGGAAGTAGAGGCAAGAGTGCTTCTAAAAATACTCAAACCTTTCATCATAATCAAGCAAGATTAAATATTTATTAATTTAATATTTTTTTTTTTTTGCCATTTCAAACAGAGGCTGCAGAAGAGGCATCCAGCTCGACTGCGGCACAATATGAATCAGAGAGAGCCAAACTAAAGGAGCTGAATGAAAATTATGAGGAGGAAATACAGTCGATACGCAGTCGACTGTCACAAGAAAGACAGCTTGACAAGGGGTAATTATACTTGTTATTAATTTCTGTAAAAAAATGTTACTCTGTACTACCATAATTTTTTTCAATTTATTGGTTTATAATTGTAGACTCTTTGCTATTGATTGTACAACAACATATCTTGTGTCCAGTTTGAACACAGTAGACTGTCTTAATCAGATGTGTTTGTGCTTCTAGTACATTTTATGGTTTCAAAATAAAATTGTGTTATTAAAAATCCTGTTAGTAAGTTAAAAGATAGTGTCATAAATATTTTGTCCTTTTATACATTGCTGATGAAGGAAGATAAAGAAATTAAGGCACTGAAGTTAAGTACTTCCTAAGAATATTTAAAGTTGTAGTTGAATCCTACTTATATAAGTAAATTTCCTTGACAGAACAGAAAACTGTATACAATTCTTGGTAGAAGACCCCAAATAAGTTTAAATTACCAAGAAGATGAAATATTGAGTATGGTAACCATGTGTTGTGTACTATTTATAGACCATGAAATATTGGAAATACAGTACAACCTATGCAGAGTGGCCCTCTGTAGAACAACAGTTTCAGTTCTTACCAAAGTTAAGACTTTACAATAAATTAAATATTTCAAGAACAATACATAATGTACCTTTCAGCAACAACTAAAAATTTTTGTCTCCTTAAAGCTGTTACTCATTGGTTATATTGTATATATAAATTTTGTATGTCCTGTCTGTAATTAAGTTTTAAAGCCAATAAATTTTAGCATAAGACCAATATTAGCCAGTTAGGACAAACTAGGCTAATAATGCAATGAAAGCAAAAAAAAAAAGGAGAAAAAGCAACAATAAGAAAAACAACTAAAAAGCAACAACAACAGAGTTATGTAAACTAAGTTAGAGTTTCCAGTCAATATGACTGTCCTTGGCCTATTAGCAAAAACCAATATGAATATAATGTAATTATACAATACAATACAATATATAACATTATGATGTTATATTTGTTCACAGGAAAGGTTTCCTATCATCAGTGGCAGACATAGTTTCTAGAGGGACGGCATCATTGAATCCAGCTAGTTCTGATTCTAATACAGAAGCTGAATCTCTAGAGGAGGATATGAGAAAAGTATGTACATAAGTGGTAGCATTGTAATAATTAATGGCAAGAAAATGCATACATAATAAAAATGTGTCTTTGTAGGTAAAACCAGTGGCAGTGTATAGTAAAATACTAGATGGTATATGCAATAAAACAATTATATTGAAAAGGGTCTTTGAATTCCTTCTTGTGAAGAAGCTAGCTTACAGGGTGTCCATTATTTTACACTGATGCTATAGAAAGTTCAGGTGATAGGAGATAGACAAGTAGTTGCACATAACATGTCCAGAAAATGAGAAACGTGACCATTATAATAATCATTTCCATAAAATTGGAATGAAATATATTTCTAGTGTTTCTTTAGTTCATTATTTTTTCATTCATTTATTTATTTATTCATTTATTTATTTTTCACAGGCACAACAAGATGCTGAGATATTGAAATCTGTTGTTTTACCATTGGAGCAAGAAATTGAAAGTTTAAAACAGAAACTGAGAAAACAGACAGACAATGTTAGGTCTTTAGAGAAACAGAAACTGCAGGTAGATAGATTTTATCATTCATATTATGCAATGTTTTATTGTAATTGCCATTTTGCCTATCACTTTGACTGTATAGGGGCTACTAAATTTAGCTGGTTAAGGTAGCTGACATAGAACCCGTTTATTCTGTATTGCTGTTAATAAGAGTTAAGGGGACTCTGTGGCCATGTGGTTAATGTTGTTGGCTTCAAATCACTTGCCCCTCACCACTGTGGGTTTGAATCCTACCAGGGACTTCAGATTCTTTGTAAGGAAGCAATCCAGCTAGCTTACAGAACGTCAGTGGTTCTACTCAGATGCCTGTTTGTGCCTGAGATAATGGGGCGTCTGAGGTCTTCCTCCAGCAGTGTAGCTTGAAAGTCACCACATTTACTTTTAACTGTGATTGGTGTGATGTAAAACCAAAAGAAAAAATTTAGATATTGATTATAGTATGTAGACTCAAACACTTTGAAGAAAATTCAAAATGACTTACTTCTAAGTGAGGTATATTCTTACTTGATTAAAGAGCATGCAAATTTCTATATATTTTCAAAGTGTAGCATTTTTTCTAAAAAGGTATTGTGTTTATTCTGATAATAAAAAATGAACAAGAAGTAAAACAGGGTATTTTAGCACAATTTGCAACAATTGAAGTAGAATACGATTTTTCTTTGGTTATGAACTCAAAACATAAATATTGTGATATTTCAAGTCATCATGCACATGTATAAATATTTTTGAGTACAGTCACTTTGTTATGAAATGTAAAATTATATCACCCGGATAAAATCCTGTTTTATAAAAGGCATACAATACGAATATATTCTTCTTCAATCACTGATACAAGATCAAATATTTTACAGTTACAGGAGAAACTTGTATCATTGCCGAATGAATTACCGAGTCCGACCAAAACTACATCACTGCCTTCCTTGGATGATATAAAAGATCCTGAGGAAAAGGTATGATCCTGTGAAATTTTATGTTTTGACAATAAAACACAAGTGCTGAAAGAGTAGAGTAAATAACATATCTAAGATTTCTATATTTCTCCTAAAACTGATTTAAGTGAATCATGAAACATGCATTTGATATTTTGTCTGTTTAGGCAGTAAGTGTTCATTTCTTTTTCATGCAAATTACATTCAACTTTTTCATGCAAATAATATACAACTTAAGCTCTAAAGGAATGTCAAAAATCAATATTATAACCCTTCATGTGCTGGAGCTGAAAGTAATTAGTGTTTGTCACCATTAAATAACCTGGCCTTGTAGTGTGACCAGGTACTGTACTGTTGACTGACTGACTGTAAATTTTTATGTTGATATCCCTAAAATTGATAAATTGACAGTTCTAAAAATTGGAAGCTGGGCAAGTCAATTTAATGAATTCAGTAGGTTAGTATTCTTTTGACTGTTTTAAGTGTTGATATATCCACAAAATAAATTTTTAAAAAAACCATCAAATGCATAAAAAAATCCAGATTAATACAAATTCTCTAGTAAATACAAAATAGATTTAAAAAATGAAAAAGGAAAAGAAGACAAAGAAAACAGAATAGAAAAATGTCCTCTATGGGTGTGTTGTTTATTTATTCCACCAGATACAGCAGTTGATGAAGTATTTAAAGGCTGAGAAAGCATCTAGAACAGATCTGGAGATGTATGTAGCTGTTCTTAGTACACAGAAAAATGTTCTACAAGATGACAATGATAAAACAAGAAATGAGCTGAAAGAAGGTAAGGCTTGCTTTATGTTTTGTATTTGAAGGTTTAAATTGATTGTCTTAATTATATTTATGTTTGCTAAATTGTATTGTGTGTTCTAGTAAGTATATGTCCAAAAACATCATAGAAAATAAGCATTCAGGCTTTCATAGGCAGTCTGAGGTTCTTGAACACTACATTATACATACATTTGGTTACATAATTAAATGTTTCATACGTCTTTAATATTGGGATAAATTTTTACTGCTTTAAATTTGTAAAGCTCCATTCAGAATAGAATAGCCAGCCCACATAGCTCATTGGGTTAGAGCGTGAGACTTGTAGTGTCAACATTTTGGGTTCAATTCCCGGGCTTGCTAACAAAATCTTTTGGTTTGGATGAGACTTTAAATTGAGGTGTCATGTTTGAGTGCATAAACACTTGGCACACTAGAGAACCAGGAAAAGCTTCTGCAATCAGGGCATCTTTATGTATTAGTATCTTGCACTAACCTCCAAAAATCTAAAATTACTAATACTCTTCTATAGGACTTGCCCATATGGGTAACTGGCGGCAAGTATAAATAAAACTTAAATACACTCATAGAATAGAACTTTCACTTATTTACTGTATATATGTTACAGTATGTACTATACTGGATGAAGAGAAGAGGTCACATAACCAGTTGAAGGAGACATGGACGATGGCCAACGATCAGTTCCTCGAATCTCAAAGACTTATGATGATGGACATGAGAAGAATGGAAAGTTTGCTGTCAGCAGAACAACAGAGATTACTAGCAGGTAGATAGTCTATGTTGATTGATGAAATACTAGACTTTATCTGTGAGATGTGATTTTTATAAAATGACTATATTTCATATATTTGGAAAATTGTTATTTTGAAGAAAAAATGCATGGTGCAATAAACTCGGGTTATAATGATATTGAGGGGACCATAAAATTTATAACTTTGTATATGAGAGGCAACCAATATGAAAACAAGTCTGGGACTGCAGCAAAAAATTCATTATAAGTGTTATATTGTTATAAGCGATATTGTTATAAGTGGAGTTTACTGTAGTACTAGTAAGTACAAATGTAGGTGAAAATTTTACTTTCACATGAGATGACAACTCTTTGACATTTTTATAATGTGTAAAAAAAAGGTTGTAAATGAAAGTTATATGAATATCTTATTTGTTAGTGAGATATATCTAATATTCAAATATTAACTCACATAGAACAATGTATATATCTTGAACTACAGTAAGTGATGAGGGGTAAGTGCATATAAATTTGCTTTTGTTCATCTTGTCCTGCTGTTGCACAGTCCATCCATAGACTGGCAAAACATTGGAATGAGTAGGAATCAATGCCCTATTGGCACATTTCTAGGTTTTTCAAATTTAAACTTATAAGCATGATGTTATGAGTAAGAATCATTGTATTATATTCAATAGAACAACAGAAGAAAGATCTGGAGAGAGAGGCTCAACAGAAGAAGGTGAAAGATTTGGAAGAATTGAGATTAAAACAAGAGAAAGAACAAGAGCTTCTAAAGAATACAGGTCTGTGTGTTACCCAACCTTTAGTCATTGAGATAGACTTTAGATCTTTTCTTTTTCCAACAATGAACTGGTATAGTTACTTTAGTACTTAGTGTTGCTTCATCTTTAGCTTCACTATTTGAAAATAGAGGGAGCTACTTAGCAGGTCCTCTGCTTCACAAATGGTTAAGTTTTTGTGTGCAAGTTATTGGTATCTCCAAAAACTACTGAAGGGAATGGATAGAAACTTCATACGTTAATTTGAGAACATTATAATAGGTCCTGTCCAAGGCTCGTAACTCTCACATGCATTTTGAATAAATTATGGTCCTTTTTTAAATTACAAAATTCTTCATTATCCAGGCTCTTGTTTTACTATCAAGCACTGAGAATAGTCGAGCATGTTGTCCTACCCACAAACAGCTCTTGTTTTCCTCTTAAAATGTTTATATCATATTTTAAGGTCATGCAAAGTTTAAACAAATTCTATTACACAGTTTCCATTCTGCTATATGTATATATGCAACCCTATTATATGCCTTTAGTTCTAATTTGGTTGAATGAAAAAGTGTTACTTGCTTTTCAGAAGGGGCTAAACAGGTTGAAGAAAGTACAAAAGTAAGTATTTGTTAACATATTACAAACATAGAGCAGTTATAACATAGGCAAGCAGGACTGTTTGCCGACTTTGAAAATTACCATATAAATTACCTTTATTGAAGTCTTAGTTAGTATTGTGACAAATGATTAAATAACTACACCATTTACACCTTAATTTTACTTCTTGCCAAAAACTAAGCCATTTGA
Organism: Ruditapes philippinarum; assembly: GCF_026571515.1. NCBI lineage: Eukaryota > Metazoa > Mollusca > Bivalvia > Venerida > Veneridae > Ruditapes > Ruditapes philippinarum. The sequence continues at coordinate 111,175 of NW_026853966.1, forward strand.
TAATGTTTTAGCACATTTTCTACTTAACCGCCTTTATTTACAAATTTAGAAATGAAGTTAAAGAAGATTTCTTTTTCCTTTCATTTTTGCAGAAATTGAAGAAAAAAGAGCTAAGACTTTCAGACAGATTATTCAGTGACAAAAGTGCGTCAAATACTTCGATAAATTCTGTTGGATCTATAGACTCGTTGAACTTTGACGACAGTCTCGCTGAAACGTCGTTAAAAAAATCTCTCTCGAATTCTGAGATAAACTCTTTATCAGAGCAGGAATTCCTGGATAGTGGATTACACGAGACTCAATCGTTGAGCGAGGTGGATAATTTAACTATAAGGATTTCTCCGGAGAAAGTGATAAATTTACCTTCCCTCACTGATGCACAAGTCAGAGCTATAACAGGTTGGATTTTAAAACGAGTTTTATTTTTATTTTTATTGTTAACATAGATTGACTCTTTACCCTATTGCTACATGTTTTAGTGTGCATGCAACCAGTGCAGATCCAGATTAGCCTGCACATCCATGCAGTCTGACCAGGATCTGCACTGGTTGCTTTTATATTCATGAAAATATTTCTGACTGAAAAGCCTGTACTGGTTGCATACGGGTAAAAACATGTATCTATGGAGAAAAGGGTTAAATGGTGGTCTATGGAGTAAAGGGTTAAATGGTGGTCTACACTGTTTAGATATACTCAGCCCTTCAATTATTTTTTTGCACTTACTCACATGTGTATTTTACTTTATCCAGCATAGGCGTTGAGAGATCAGAGAATCTCCTGTAACTCACTCAAAGTCTTGACACCCAGCATTCATTGTCCAGAATGACAGAATAAATGTGATTTGTGATAACTTTATCAAGTCTTTCTTTCAGCGAATTCAATGTTTATGCACTTACATCAGTACTGTATCTGGTAAACTATTCCATTCTTCCACATCTCCCATGATAAACTATTCCATTCTTCCACATCTCCCATGATAAACTATTCCATTCTTCCACATCTCCCATTGAGAAAAATTGTTGACAAATTCTGTTTTGGATGATTATTACATAAATTCAGCTAAGAATTGGTTAAAGTATATAGATGTTATTTGCAGCTCCTACTCCAGAAAATGAGGCGAGAAAAAGTTTAATAGCCAGTGCCAAATCTAAAACAGATAGTATATCACTGCAAGGCAAACGTTTAGTTAGTGATAAAGAATGGCGACTAATGCAAGAACAGGTAAATATATTATTTCTTCTTTTCTGTATTTTGTGTTTTCATATGAATAAACAATAAGTGCTAGTGTGAATGGATAGGAATTTTTAATTTTTCCCTTTTTGTTTTTGGAAAAAAATAAGGGGTTTTTCAGGGGTTAAATTTTGTTGAGCAAAGGAGAAGCAATTGTTCTAATGTCTCTTGATGCTAAGAAAGGGGTGAAAAAATTTTTAAGTACAATTTTTTATTTACCTGTCTGATTTGAAACATTAGCAATGTTTTTAGAATAAAAATGCTCCGAAAACTGTTTGTTTAACATCGTTTTGGCAATGCTCAAAAATTTAAATTACGACAAGTTCTGATATACAGAATCGGTCAAGAATGGTTTAATTTACTTGGTGTTTAAGAAAATTTTCTATTTTTAGCTGCGAGCAGCTCGTGAAAAGCTTGGCAGGCCGTGTGATATGTGCAATAATTACGAAGCTCAACTACAAGGTGTGCAAGATGAACTGAAGGAAGAGCGAGCCAAACTACGGTCCTGTGAACGCGAGTCAAATGCGGAAAAACAGACCATAAACAGTCAGAAAAATTATATAACTGAGCTGGAAGAAAAATTAAAAGACGCTGCTTCAGATACAGATGAACAGGTCAGCAAATAATGTATTATATAAACCTTATTAAACTTCTTTATAACATAACATATATTTTATTAGTCTTAAGCACATTAACAGCTCATCGACATTTACATATAATATGACACGTATTTGTAGCATGCTTAATATTTATTATCATATTTACAGAAATAGACAGAAAAACACATACATTATACACAAAACACAACAGCTACACACAATAATAAACAGTGAGAATTCATATACCTTTAATATCATAATACAATTTATCACATCGCTTTTGTGACTTCATGAAAAATGGTATTGCACAAATGGCATGAATTTTGACGTGACATCATTTGTGTTATAAATTGTAAAATTGCGCTAAATGTTAGCGTTTCTCTATAGGCGCATGAATGAAAAAATGGTTCTTTTTCACTTTTTACCAAATTAATTGAACTCATTGAATAAAATTATATTATGGTCACCAGAGGCTCGCATAATATAATTTTATTCAACTCGTTCAATAAATTCAGTATTATACTTACACTCATTCAATATCCTCTACATGTATGTGTATATAATGTATATAGTAGAAAATAAGCATATTATCATTTTAATAGTATATGATATTCAGATAATTTTAAAGGCCATATTAGATATAGGAAATAATAGATAAATTCTCTCTGTTTTTGTACAACAGATTGGAAGTTTAGTGAACAAAGTGAAGGAATGTGAGAAATATATGTCAGAACTGAGGCAGCAACATAATTCCGCGCAGGTAGAACTTCAAGAAAGTTTGGTAAGTTTGTTGAATGTTCCATTCTGGGTTAAGTAAAAATAAATAAAGAAAAATGTGCTAGTTTCATCTGAATGGTCATAAAAATTAGTAAGGACACCAAAATTGAATTGAAATTAAGTGAATATACATCAATATAGTAAAATATGGTACTGTATTGTTTTGTACCATTACTTCAAAAGTCACTTAAAAATTTCCCGTTATTTCTGTAGAGGTTTTGTGTTAAAAATAACAATAATGTAAATCTTATTGATGTACAAGTTCATAACACAGTACTCATATTGAAGTATGAATAATGGTGGTGTTTGTCTATTTCAGAGAAGTCTTTCATCAGAAAGGACAGAGGTCCAAAAAGAGGTAAGTCTACATTACTTGTGAACAGTAAACATGAGATATTTTTCAAGCAGTCAGTAATCATTGATCATTTATTTTCACTCAATATTTTTACATGTAGGTAATGACTGTAGGAAACCATATGAGACATTTTCCTTGAAAAATTCTAACTATCTTTTCAGTGGCATTAAAAAAGTAGTTTTAATGCTGTGAGATCCCAGGCAAGGCGGACTTAAAGGAATCTAAATACACAAATTTTAAAACTGTTTTTCATACAATTTTAGATGTTTAATGTTAACTATCTTAATGTTAACCCCCCCCCCCCCCCCACACACACACACAGCACACATCCTATTGGTATCAATTGTATTCAAGTCCAGGAGCAATTATTCAGCTGGTCAGTGCCAAGATGGTGGTTCTAAATGATTGCTTGGTTAGGTACTTGCTTGTGACTTAAATAGTGTAAGAAAGGGCATTTAAGGTCTTCCTCCACCAGTAAAGCTAGTAAGTTGCCATATGACTTACCATATAGGGTGTTGGTGTGGCTTAAAATCCAACAATACAAACAATCATCTACATGATTGCTCACCTGGGTCTGAAGTTAATGCAGGAAGGTATACCTGAAGTTATTCAAATCGAGTATTACTTCAGGCACTAAGAAATGTCAAACATGGACACTAATGGAAAAATCTTGTGTTAATATTCCAGCTTGTAAGATTCAGTTACTATGCACGGTGTTGAATTCTTGTCAAGGAAATCTTGTGTTAATATATTCCAGCTTGTAAGATTACAAGAAGAGAACGATTCTCTACAAGGCAAACATTCCAAACATGCAGGGCAACTGCAAAATGAAGATATCAATCTACCAAACAATCTAGACGTAAGTTGCTTCATTTTGACCTTTTACTATGGTTATTTTGCCAATTTCTTAAGTGATGGTGATTAAAAGTAAACAACATTCTTCTTTTTGTGTCGCCCCTACTGAGTAGTGGCGACATATAGGGATCACTTCTCCGCCGTCTGTCCGTCCGTCCGTCACAAAACTTGTCCGGACTACTACTCATAAACTACTGGTGCAATTTCATCCAATCTTTACAGGAATGATCAGTACCAAGTCTAGTTGTGCACTGTTCGTCTGTCTGTCCATCTGTCACAAAACTTGTCCCAACATGAAATCGGCCATCATGAGGCGACACATATGATCACTGATCGCTCTTGTTTGTTTTGATGGTTTATTGACAAGAATTGGGCAATCCTGTAATCTACATTTAGCTCACCAAAGCATGTAGTGTTAGGGGTGAGATGTTTATATTGACCTTTGCCCAATGCTTTAAGTAATGTGGTTTTTAGATAAATATGTCATAAATTTATGCTGTCTTCAAACACTTTTGATGACTTTAATAAAAAATAAATAGGTCACAGGGACAAATATTTTGGAATAACCTTCATTATAAATCTAAATTTGTTTATTGAAAGATAATCTTTTTATATCTGATTTATAAATATCTTCTGTTTTTCTTTGAAGGATATTAACTTATATTGTATTATAAAAGATATTTGTCTATTTAAGGATATGCAATTACTGCTGCTAAAGTATAGAGAAGAAATCATTCAAGCTAAGGTTGCAAAAGAGCACACAGAGGAGTCTCTGAAGAGCCAGATAATGTTCCTCAAAGATCAGGTTGTATCTGAGCAACAGGAGAAGTCCACGATGGAGGAAACCCTCACACAAGAGATCAATTCACTACAAGAAAGATTAGGTTAGTTTGTTATCTAAGCATTTGAAGTGTATTTTTTTGACAGATAGCTATGGGAAAAGGAGACAAACTTTAGAAATGTTGGTTTGACTTGTGCATAACACGTCATAAAATTGCTTTAAAGTCTAAATTCTTTGAAATCTTTTTTTTTGTTGGAGCATATATTCATTAGCTTTTCCTTTTGTCCATCATTTGTGACACATAGTGCAGTGTTACCTTTTGATCTACTGACTAAAATGTTTGGTTTTGGTGTAAAGGAATCTTTAATTGACTTCAACCCTTTTCATGGTGTTTCAGGTTGGAAGTTTAGATAATAAAAAATAAGTAGTTAACTGCAAATTCTTAAAATTCCCATTAATATAACGTTTTGGGTGAACAGCCATCTTCTTTAGAGTACATAAGTAAATAATAAGTTTATAACATCTAGACTAAAGATAGGATTTCATACTTTCCTAATTGATAGTTTCTTAGTCTAAACAGAACTTAAACTGCAAAGCCTTTGCAATGAGTTTAGACCCAGGCTAGTTTGCTAAACTGGCATTTGTACAGTCTAACCTGACTCTGCACATTTACTTTGTACAGATTCCAAATTTTATTGTGATATCCCTAAAATTGATAATGGACTATTAAATTCTAGTCATATTTTTGGCAGCTTATGGTCAAAGCATTGTATCAATATCAAGCATTGTATTTTATTGACAAATTATTTTTCAGCTATACAAGACAGTATAAAGTCTGAGTTTGATAGAGAGGCTGCAGTGCGGGCGCAGGCCGAGGCCAAGCTACGTGAGATGGACAAAGCATTAAAAAGTCAGCAGGCACAAGCCAAGCAGCTGATTGGTGGTTTAAAGAAACAATTAGAGGAGCAGTCCAATGCAAGGGTATGTCATATTTCACAAAGATTTTACAAATGGATCAGTCCTGTAGCAGCTTGTCTTAAGATAGACAGAAAAATTTGAGGGCATTGCTGACATAGTGGTTAAGACTTTTAATAATTTGCCCCTTACCACTGTGAGTTCAAATCCAGGCATTACCCTTGGTTTTTATAGTGAAGTTAACATGCTGTCATATGACTACATGTTAGTTCTTCTCAAGTGCCTGCATGTGCCTGACAAAAATGCACAGAGTAACTACTTCTCATAGCCTGAAAGCTGTAGAGTTATCACAGTTCTTTAATACTGAACCTTAATGGGAGTCAGAAATAACCTTTAGATATTTGAAAGATATCAAAGTTGAGATAAAAAATGTAAAATGATACGCATGTTAAGATGTTTTATTTTTATTATTATTCAATGTTTTAATATAAAAATTCCTTTAGTTCTGAGCTACATGCATCTTTCAGCTTATAGCTAAAAACATTTTCTTGTTTTCTTGTGCATAATGTTTTTATTTAAAAATGAGTTTTTAAGGAATAAAAATGTGTGTGTTTTTTGGGTTTTTTTTGTTTTTTTTTGAAAACTCATAGAGTAGTTATGGGAAGTCAACCTTAATATGAAAAAGAAAAATTAATGGACAATTATAAGAATGCTTAGGTAAAATTCTTATTTGAGTTTTCAGAGGAGAAAAAAGTTGGAAATGTTTAACAGTTCAATGATGAAAATTACATGTGAAAATGCTATGTTTTCAGATACAACTGGAAAACGAAGTTCATTCACAGAAAGTAAAAACACAGTCATTACAAACAGAGCTTGATAATAGTGAAATTGTACAAAGAGATTTTGTAAAGCTTTCACAGTCACTTCAGGTAACTTTGTTCTGTGAGATATAATCCATATCATTCTGTGAGATATAATCAATAACATTCACTGTACATCAAAAATCATGTATCACTCATAGAATATCATTTGGTGACTCACTCATTTTCTCTTTTGTTTCATTGTATTTAACCCACTGAATATCACCCACTATTTAGTGCCCACTTTAAAAATTTAGTGTGATCACAGAGCTATATTCAAATGGAGAGGAAGCTTTGGCATCATACACTTAAAATCTGTATCAGGGATTAATTGTCCTGCAAGTTCCTGTTTTTGCAAGATTTTCCGAGACCATGTTTGATACTAGAAAATTTATCAATATGTATGCCACCATATTATCCAAAATTTGTTATGTTTATCAAAAGAAGTAACAAAAGTTGCCAAAATGTTATAAAGACAATAAAGACTAAGAATATGTAAAGTATTCTCAGTAATGGATGAAAATGTCAATATATTTGGTTACATTAAACAAGATAGCGGAAATTGATCATTTCCAAGAGCCAATGAATCTCATGCAAGGGATTGTGGGTCAGGATTGGAAAATATTCTATATTTAGAGCTTCTTATCCCTCTGTAATATAATGCTCTGATTTGATCATCAAATAAAATTAAATGAGAAAAATAAAGTCTTATGGAGATGCAGCCTGATTACTTACATAATATGAATATATGTGTGTGTCTAAAGCTAAATAATAGGTGGCATTTGGGTTTTCCCTATCAAGTTTAAAATGGGTGTTAAACTGGTTTAGTAATAAATCATGTCTACTTAATAATTTTTGTTCAGCCTGCAATGAAACAAAAGTGAGCTTCATATAAAAAGAGTGCAAGATATAATTTGAACACTTGCAGCAATAAATGATTATTGTGTTTTTATTGGACAGATCCAGTTAGAAGAAATTAGAAAATCAGAAACGGAGGTACGCTGGCAGAATGAAGAGGACTATGATGACTGTCATTCTTGTAAACAAGCATTCTCTGTAACCAAAAGAAAGGTAATAACACACAAGCTTTAAATATAAGCAAAAGAAAAATAAGTAGCTAAAAGAATTGTGTGTAACCAAAAGAAAAAAAGTAACTCAGTACAGAAATTCTGTGTAACAAAAAAGATATAATAACCAATTAGCAAATTATTTGTTACGGAAATAAAGGTAACAACCTGTAAGCTTTTTACGTCTCTAAAGGAAAGCCAACTATCCATAAGCACTACCTAAAACCAAAAGATATGTGGCTATCAACAAGCATTCTGAAAAGATTTAACTTATGTTTTATTATATGTAGCAGGACAATTATCTGCTTAGTTGAATGGATTTCTTTGAACTCAACTTCCATAAAAAAAGACTTTTGAAGATAAAAAGTTGCGCAAAATTAAAGATTTATATTATGGAATTAAAAATTTAGGGGATGTTATTTCTTTATACTTATCTTTTCTTTTTTTTCAGCATCACTGCAGACATTGTGGTCGAATATTTTGTTCAGATTGTATAACAAAGACTGTAAATAGCGGACCGAAGATGCGGCCAGCCAAAGTGTGTGACGTCTGCCACACTATACTGGTTGCAGACGCCATGCCGTACTTCAGCACTGAACCACCCCATACTCCAGATTGAGACAGCACTTGAAGCCTCGTTCTGGGGGACCATACAGTTTGAGAAGAAGTTGTTCATGAATATTGAGATAACCTTCACGTCTTTTTTACCCCGTCTCCAATAATGAACTGTTCTGTGTAATAAATTGGACGCATCCATTTTTATTAAAGAAAACCTTCAGTCTTTTTACCCAGTTTCCAATAATGAACTGTTCTGTGTAATAAATTTGGAAAGTTCATTTTTTTTGACATCACATTTTTACAACATTTGTGAATTGAAACGATTAATGTAACAATTATTGATGTTTGGGGAGTGATTGTCAATTGTCCATAAAGTTGTTTAGACTAAGTTACATTTTTTTTTGTAGAAAATACTTTGGCTTTATTTAATTGTAAAGAATGTGTGTTCTTTAAGTTAAATCTCCAGATTTGACCAATCAGGCATTGGGTTATATTAATGAGATGAAAAAAGCATTTCCTTATGAAAAAACAATTTATGGTTCTTCCTTTGTTATAATGGAGTTAAGGTTTTATTTTTGTTGTTATTTTTTAAAAAAAAATTAAATTTTGTTGACTTTGTATTATTAAAGAGGGTTTTGTATATTTTGGCTTCGCTTTTTAACCAATTCTCTAGCTCAAGTCAAAATGGCATTTTTTTTTTCCGTGCAGCATTAGTTTAAATTGTATGATTTCACTCCCTTTAACAAGGTCAAACAAGTGCATGGAAACTGTTTATCATTGCGTATATTTCACTCATTTCCTGTATGCCTCAGTTGTCTCCCTTGGAAGTTTTCTATTTATAGGATAGCAGAAGACAGGATTTGAAAGACAGTGGCATTTTAACTGAACTGTTAAATTAACATTTCTGGGTCTTAGGCTTAGGGATATTCACATTTGGCTGTCAATTTCTTAAGAATAATAGTAAGATGGTTCAATTTATATTATGTCATAGGTTTTTAATTGAGATCCCATTAATAATATTTGATTGTTTACTAAAGCCTGTTCTAATTAATATTCTAACTTTGATAATTTACTAAAGCTAACTTGAAAAGAAAGATTTATATAATAGGCATGCATTGCTGAAGAATGGCCAGCATTTTAATGTACATTTTGACACATAAGGCCAAAGTGACTTTATAATGAACCAGCAATCTTATTTTTGAATTAGAATTGTTAAGTTTTCTGTCTTTAATTATTTTTGGTTCCAATTTTATTTTCTATGAATAATGTCTTTAAGACCCTTGTGTGTTGATTTCAGGCATCTCTGGCTCATGCATTTTCTCATTTAGAAAGCCCAACTTATTTGTATTTCCAGTTAGCAATTAGAGGCCATATTTATTTAGGTTGTAGACATGGACGTGTTCTTCTTCCACATTGATTCATATATTGTTTTTAATAATTATTTATTTGTGTAAGTTTTTACACTTGTGTCATATTTTCTCTCTCAAAAACTCAGTTATACTGCATGCCTGTATATCTGTTAAAACAACATTTAACAATTTGTAAGTGAAATCTTCGGTACTGTGGTCAGAATGTTGGGTGTACAGTGATAGAAATTTCAGTTCGATACCCAATTCCGACATGATTTTATTGAAGGCTGGTGTAACTGTTGAGAGAGCTTGGTATTTTCTGTAGTTTGGTATTGTTACTTCATGTATAAACCTACAGAGGCTGAATACAGCTATCCTAATAAGCTTACAATATTTGGGTTCTTTGTTACAGAGTACTTACCGGTATGTTGAAGAAACCTACTGTAAACTTTGGATATTTTAGCGTGGCCAAAATTTCGCAAAATCAAAATTTTTAAAGTTAAATAATTGAGAATTTCTGCTTTCAGGTCTGTTAGAATTATATGATTCACAGTGAACATATATAGTTTTGCAAAAATCTTCAGTTTGTATAATTAGCTAAATTTATTGCATCATGAAAATTTTTGATTTTACTGAAGGCTTAGTAAGTAATTTATATTACATGTAACCTTTATGATTTTTTAAAGTTTCTAGATGTGACATTGTAAAAATGACATTAATAATTGTGAAATAGCTTATCTGTTAGAAAACATTGTTTTAAATATGGATTTAAAAAAAAAAATCTCCTTAGCTTTCATATATTTTTTGTCATATTAACTGTAGAAATGCATAGAATGATAGAATATTTTAAGATGGAAAGATTAGTAGAACTAGGTAAAAGAATTAGAGTAAATTAGTTTTTTTTGTGTGTGATATCTAGTCATAATTTGAAATAGAAGTGCATAGCAAGTTAAATTATGTTGGCTTATCTGAACAGTATGGTTCTTTATTTATTATGCCCCCACAATGTGGGAGCATATAGCGTTGCACTTGTCCGTCCGTCCGTCAGTCCGTCCGTCCGTCCGTACGTCCCGATATCTTGTGAACGCAACTCCTCTTAAACCGCATGGCAGATTTTGCTTAAACTTACAGGGATGAACAACCTTAATGTGTAGATGGTAGTAAAGGAAGGAATTTTTGCTGCGACCAAATTTAACAGAATTATGGCCCTTTGTTGATTTTTTCACTAGATACTATGTAGAAATTTTGTGAATGCAACTCCTCTTAAACCGCATGGCAGATTTTGCTTAAACTTACAGGGATGAACAACCTTAATGTGTAGATGGTAGTAAAGGAAGGAATTTTTGCTGCGACCAAATTTTACAGAATTATGGCCCTTTGTTGATTTTTTAACTATATACTATGTAGAAATTTTGTGAACGCAACTCCTCTTAAACCGCATGGCAGATTTAGCTTAAACTTACAGGGATGAACAACCTTAAGGTGAAGATGGTAGTAAAGGAAGGAATTTTCGCTGCGACAAAATTTTATAGAATTATTGCCCTTTGTTGATTTTTTCACTATATACTATGTAGAAATTTTGTGAATGCAACTCCTCTTAAACAGGATGGCAGATTTTGCTTAAACTTCCAAGGATGAACAACCTTAATGTGTAGATGGTAGTAAAGGAAGGAATTTTTGCTGCAACAAAATTTTAACAGAATTATGGCCCTTTGTTGATTTTTTCATTATATACTATGTAGAAATTTTGTGAACGCAACTCCTCTTAAACCGGATGGCAGATTTTGCTTTAACTTCCAGGGATTAACAACCTTAATGTGTAGATGGTAGTAAAGGTAGGAATTTTTGCTGCGACCAAATTTAACAGAATTATGGCCCTTTGTTGATTTTTAGTTTTCAACTTGTGGCACATGTAGTCCAAAAAATATTTGACCTAGAGTCATAAGATTGACAGAACAGTGGCGTGTGGGGGCATCCGTGTCCTATGGACACATTTCTAGTTATATATGGATACTGTTGCATGGAATTTTATATGAAAAACTTCAGCATTTATGAATGTTTTCTACATTTCATCTCTGGTACTGCCATGAAAAGAAACTGGAACAAAAAGTTATAAGCCTTTGCCACCATTATAAAGCCAGGTCAGTTTTCACACCTGCCCTTATAAATAGCTCTTGATGAAGACTTAACAGTAATACGTATAATTTAAATACTTAAATTCTTAGTTTGAAACAATACAGAATTGTTTTTCCAACAGAATATAAAAGCTGAAGGCTGTTTTAAATGGACATTTTCTATCTTTCAATCTGGACATAGAGGGCACAAGTGTGCCGGCTGATCTTTGTTTTCATTGGTCGCATAGGTAGAATCTGTTTCCACCAGTAGGCTAAGGCTTCTTCAAATTCAAAAGTTAAGATGGTTTATTTTCGAAAAGCATTTATTAAAGGTACTATTGTTTATACAGTATAATACTGAGTATTATAAAAATTCAATTATAATGCTGGTAGATATATACTGAAGTTTTTAAATATTGATTATGGTTTTGAAAGTAGTGTTTTGTTTTTGAAATTAGTTTTAAATTTATAAATCATGTTTGCAAAAAGGTTGAATTTTACTCATTAGATATGTATAAGTTATTTGCTTTTATACTCTTTTTTTAGATAATGGTTAAATGATATAGTATATATCTATGTAGTAATGATTTGTTAGTGGCTTTTTGTGAATGATAGGATTAAGTTTTGACAAAATCCCCTTAGACTTGAGACTATATACAGAGGGGGATTTTGTTCTTTTTGAAAAACAAATCCACCTTTTAGGGGATTTTTTTTCAAATCTTTCAAAGATGTCTGTCCTCTAGGGAATTTTTTTTAGGATTAGAATAATTATAGTGGTATATTATTTATCAAAATATTTGTGATAATTTTAAGATCTGGTTAATTGTGGTGCATTGTTCAGTTTGTTTGTTGTTGCTTTTTTTTGCAAGTGTAGGAAATGTTTGGTTTTAATAATGTGATAAAAGGAAAATTTTCTTAAATATATTGTATTTCAGTGTTCAATTTCTACAAAAGACATGACTTTGTGTTTTGTAACTTTTTGTAACAAGTTTGTTGGGTTTTAAGTCGTACAGATACTTTAAAGGTCTTATGGCAGTCTACTATACAACTTTACTGATGGAAGAACACATCAGAAGTCCCTCTATGCATTATTTTATACACAAGCACACACCTGAGTAAAAATAATACCAAATCATGTTCAAAAAATGAAAATTTTGTTCTAATTAATAGAAATGTTGTCAGTTATAAAAGTCAAAGTCTAAGGACTTTCTGTGCACAAAAATATTACCTTTACCAGTAATTTAGTAAAATAAGATATGCAGGAATAGCCCTTAACTG